>NC_143557.1:119870000-120170000 GCF_054136105.1 Typopeltis vanoorti | reverse complement strand
TAGATTTATTAAGAGGGGGGGGAGTAGATATGCAGACTTTAGGGGGGGACAGTTAAGTGTATGAATGAGTATATTACGCCCGGGCGAGTACGACGGACAACAAATCAGAATGGGATAATTAGTATAAGGAATCAAAGTAGGGATGGGACAAATGGGCTTCTGCGATTCATGTACACTAATGCCAGGAGTATTAGGAACAAGAAGGAAGAGTTTTTGGCCATAGTTGGCACTTCCAGGCCACAGGTTGACGGTATTAGTGAAACATGGCTGACAGAAGATGATAAAGCTAGTGGGATTGAATGCGATGGGTATAGCGTGTTCAGGAGTGACAGGGTGAATAAAAAGGGGGGAGGAGTGTTATTGATGATAGCTGATGAGCTTCAGCCAAGGAGTATAGAAGCTGAACTGCAGGATGGGGAAAAAAGCACATTTGAGGCTGTTTGGTGTGAGATACAATCTAGCAGAACAAAATATACAATTGGGTGCTGCTATAGACCGGGTGATGGAGTGGATGGTGGGAATAGTATGCATAAGCAAATAGAAGAAATGAATGGAAGGAGGGTAATTATTATGGGTGATTTCAATTATGGTAACATTAACTGGAAAGAGGAGAGGGCACATGGGAGGAAGGAATTGGATTTTATGCAGTTATTAAGGGACAACTATCTACGGCAACATGTATTGTAAAATACCAGGGGGCAGAGAGTGCTGGACCTAGTAATTGCAACTGAGAATGTAGCTGTAACGAACATGACCATGTTGCCACCAATTGGTGAGAGTGACCATAAGGTCATGACTTGGGAGGTGGCTAAAGGAGTCGAATTTACAATTAAGACAGGGTATATGTGGAATTACCGGGCTGGTAAGTATGACAAGCTTAGGTGTGTGCTTGGCTCAATGCCATGGCATGTAAAACTGCAAGGGCTGGATGTTGATGGTGCATGGGAGGTGGTTAAGAACTGTTTGCAGGAGGCAATGGTTGACTGTATACCAAGAGTCCGAATAATAAATCAGGTAGGGGTTAAATGGATGAATAACACTATTAAGCTTGAGCTGCAAAAAAAGAAACAATTGTGGAGGGAATTTAAGGAGAAGGGTGACCATCAGGTGCATGAACAGTATAAAGCTCAGGCCAGGATGGTAACAAGGGTGGTAAGAAAAGCAAAAGCAGATTACGAAAGGAAATTGGCCATGCAGGCTAAAGAGAATCCCAAACAGTTTTTTCAATATGTTGCAAGTAAAAGGAAAAATGCTCATGGTAGAATGATCTTAAAAAATGCTGAGGGTAGGGAGGTAACTGAATCAGTTGATGTTGTGGAATTACTGAGCGAGCACTTTGCAAGAGTATATCATCCAGGTGGTGGCTTTGCGGAAATGGAGGAACCAACAGCTTATACTGGAATTGTGATGAATGAGGTAGAGGTAACTAGTCTATTACAGAACCTCAATGTCAATACATCTGTGGGATTGGATGGTATACCAGCTCGTGTCGTACGTGAAGCGGCCAAAGAATTGTCAGTGCCCTTGACCATTATGTTTAATTTGAGCCTCAGGACTGGGTCAGTCCCAAGGGGGTGGAAAGAGGGGAAAATAGTTCCACTGCACAAAGGTGGTTCCAAGGCTGCTGTTGAAAATTACCGGCCAATCAGCATAACAGGAATCATTATCAAGGTCTTAGAGAAAATAGTCAAGAGGAAAATACAAGATTGGATAGAAGAAAATGGGATACTGTATCGGAGACAGCATGGTTTTGTGAAGGGTAGGTCATGCCTCAGTAACTTGCTCACGTATTATAACACAGTGACGGCTGAACTGGATAAGGGTAATGGGTTTACAGTGATTCTGCTGGACCTTGCTAAGGCCTTTGACAGGATACCACATGGAATTCTAATCAGTAAATTGCAGCATATGGGAATGGACATAGGGTTGGTGAGATGGATAGGAGGGTGGTTGACGGAGAGATATCAGAGAGTGGTTTACTCAGGAGTTGAGTCCACTAGACGGCCTGTGACTAGTGGTGTACCACAAGGATCTGTTCTTGGACCACTGCTGTTTAATTTGTTCATAAATGATATAGGAAAGGATCTGAGAGGAACAGTTCATTTGTTTGCGGATGATGCGAAGTTGGGTAGGGCAATAGTGAATGCAGATGACGTCAAAATTTTGCAGGATGATTTGGATAGATTGGAGGTCTGGGCTAGGGAGAATGGATGTCAATTTAATGTGGCAAAATGTAAGGTTATGCATTTTGGGGTGAAAAGATGGGAGGCAGTTTACTGCATTGGTGGAACCGTGCTCCAGGAAATTGATGAGGCACGAGATTTAGGAGTGTTGGTGGATAAGGAATTGAAATTTAGGGGACACATTGCAAAAGTGGCCAAATCAGCTCATCAAATCACTTGGTTGCTGAAGAATACGTTGACAAGCAGAGACAAGCAGGTTATTGTTCCTCTGTATCGAGCCTTGATAAGACCTCATCTCGACTACTGTGCTCAGATTTGGTCACCTAGGTTTCTTCTTGATGGGGAGGAGGTGGAGAGGATCCAGAGGCGAGTGACCAAGATGATAGCAGGTCTGTGGAATGAACCGTATGAGAACAGGTTGAGGATTTGTGGGTTGCAAAAATTGGTTGATAGGCGGAGGAGGGGAGATATGATTGAGACATTCAAATTACTGAAGGGTTTCTATAAAATTAATTCAGAAGATATTTTTGAGAACAGGGCTGGTTGTGGGAGGACTAGGGGACATCCATGGAAACTGGGCAAAAGTGTGGTTAGTAAAGGTGTTAGAGCTGGGTTCTTTACTTTTAGAGTAGTGAATGAGTGGAATGCGCTCCCTGAGTCTGTGGTGGATGCTGTGACAGTGAATGAGTTTAAGGCGAGGTATGATAGATACTGTATGAATGTCGAATAGTTGTGATGAAAATGATTTGGGGCCTCCCTCGATGAGTCTAATGACTCCCTGGAGTTGCCCGTAATAATAATAATAATAAGTCACTAGAGAAGAACAGAGATCTGCAACTTGTCCAACTGTGTCATGCAGACTGCAGACAAGAGTATATAAAAGAACCTGCGGGTAGATTACTATGTCTCTAAACAAATGCTAGGAATATCAGAAACAAAGGGATAGAGTTTGTTGCCTTGATCAATATGTTAGGACCTTAGATTGTACGCATTAGTTAGACCATGCTATCAGAATCAGACATACTAACTGGTATCGAGTGTAAAGGGTACAGTATTTTTAGGAAGGATAGAGAGAATAGGAGATATCACGGAGATGGCATGCTGCTAATGATATTGAATCACTTGAATCCAGATAGAGTTGAGACCTATGATTGTAGTACTACTACTAACAGTATTTCATGTGGCACTGAGTTTGAAGCCATCTGGTGTGAGGTGGAATCTAACAAGATCAATTACATAGTGGAGTGTTGTTACGGACCTGGTGGATCACTTGCTAGTGATGAAGAAATGCATCACAAAATAGAAAAGATAAGTGCAAAACGAATAATCAAAATGGGTGACTTTAATTATCCAAATATTGATTGGATAGCAGTAGAATCTCATGAGAAGAATGAAAATGAATTTATTGAGCTGTTACGGGACAACTTCCTCAAGCAGCATGTGACAAAAGGATTTCGAGATCAAAGAGTGTGAAATTTGATTATAGTGGCAAAGGGTGTTTCAGTTAATGACGTAACTATTCAGTTGGTGGCAGTGATCATGCAGTACTCACTTGGGAAGTGACTAAGTTTATGAATGTTCCATTCAGAAAATTACATGCTGAACTACAAAGCAGGAAATTATGACCAATTGAGGAGTATACCAAATGCTGTGGAATGGTATCAGTTGCTGGATGGGAAGAATATTGACAATGCATGGAAAGCATTTAAAGAATACTTAAATGATGCAATATCAGAATGTGTCCCAAGAATTCGAAGAATAAATAAGGTAGAAGTCAAATGGATGCATGATCATATTAAGCAAGAGATTAATAAGAAATGGATGATGTGGAAGGAGTACTGTGTGCATAAGGATGATGTCTGTTATGAAAATTATAAGCAGCAGGCTAGAATAATAATAACTGTCGTATGGAAAGCAAAGTTTGAGTATAAAAAAAAACTGGCTCTGCGTTTAGCATGCAGAGTCAATTTCTTTTCATAGACAGGAGACATACAGCTGTTTGCTGATGATGCAAAGATAGGTAGAGTAATCAGGAATGCTGCTTATTTGGAGTACTTACAGAATGATTTGAATAGGTTGGAATTGTGGGCATGGGAAAATGGATAATGTTATTCACTTTAGCATGATTAGATATTCAATGTCGTATTATATTGATGGGATTAAGCTAGAAGAAACTGATGAGGCTAGGGATCTTGGAGTGTTAGTAGATAGGAAATTGAAGTTTGGGGGCATGTAGCAAAGACTGCAAATCCAACTCAAAATATAATTGCAATGATGAAATGAACATTCACATGTAAAGATAAGGAAGTCATTTTGCCTCATTACAAGGCCTTGATAAGAACTAACTTGCACTATTGTGCATAGGTTTCCATTATGATTCTGATATAGTAGAGAAAGTTAAAAATTATATTAGGATTGTGGAATACTGATTATGAAGATATAGTGAGAATTTGTAGACTGCAGACACTAGCAAAGAGGGGTGATAGGATTGAGACTTACAAACTTCTGAAAGGTTATTGGAAGGTTTTCCACTTGGTTATACTATAAATTAAAGATACCAAGAAATTATATACTTGGTTTAATCCTTTATCCAAGTATAAGCAAATAAAGTTTGCGCCTTAAATATAATCAGGACTGGGGAAACTTGTATATAGAAGCTAATGACTTCACATCACTTACCTTAGTATCCCATAATGCAAAGAACACATCCTTATATGATGTATAATGCTATGCATTATGAGAAGGGTCACTACCCAGACCAAGTTTCAACCTTGATTGAGGTCTCATCAGTATGACACCTTTTGGCTACTCGTACATGAAAATATAACCTCGGCATTACTTCAACCTTAGTATCACCTCTGGATCTGGCTCCCAATGACCAGACCTCAATAAAGGTCGAAACTGGTCTGGGGAGTGACCCTTCCCATAATGCATAACATTATACATACCCGTAAGAATATGTGCTTTGCATTATAGGATACTAAGGCAAGTGATGTGAAGTCATTAGCTTCTGTATACGAGTTGCCCCAGTCTTGATTATATTTCAGGTGCAAACTTTGTTTGCTTACACTTGGAGTTAGCAGGGTTTTTTCTCCTGGAAACTCGGAGTTTTCATCCTGCATACAGACAAATCGGCCCTTCAGAACACATGCAATTTACAGACAAAAATAATACTAGCTGTGGTGGTTGTGGGTGGTAGATGGCGATGATGTAGGTGATTGGTAGTAGAGGTTCTGTGTAGTAGTGGAGACTGAGAGTTGTACAGTAGGTGTACTCCCATGATGAGTCTTTGGACTCCTTGGAGGTGTCACGAATAATAATAATAATAAAGGATTAAACCAAGTATATAATTTCTTGGTATCTTTAATTAAACTTCTGAAAGGTTCATACAGGATTTCAGTTGATGGAATTTTTCAAATTATGCAGAATGGGGAAAGGACAAGAGGCATCCTTGGAAGCTGAGAATGAATGCTGCTAAGAAGGGGGTGAGGGCTAGAATTTTCTCTCATAGGGTGGTGTGTAATTGGAATGGATTGGCAATGGATATTGTGAATGCAAGCAGTGTGAATGAATTCAAGAATAAGTATGATAGTGGGTGCAAATAGTATGTGGCCTCCCTAGATTGAGTCCCTGACTCATCTTGGAATGCCAATAAGTCAATAAATGCGATATGTGTTTTTAAATTGTATTCTTTTCTTTTCTCTATTATTAATTTTAGGCAAAAGGCCAGGTCTATACATGATCGTACTTTTCTAAATCATTCTTTACTTCTAAAATAAAGTTTGAAGAATATTTTATTAGTTTGTTATTTAAAATTCTGCTATATATTTTGTAACAAGAATTTTGAATACTTACACCTCTTTAATTTTTAGGGTCATCTCTACTTCCTTTTTTAAAGATAGGGATCACAATTGCTTTTTTCCATTCTATTGGTGTGTTGCTTGTTGAATAGATATTGTTTAAAAATAATAGGAATCTTTCTTTGAACCTTATTCTTGCATATTTATATAATTCTGAACCTAACTTATCTTCCCCAGGTGATTTTCCATCTCTTGTTTCTTTCAGGATAATTTTTAATTCTTCTTTAGTCATTTCCTTTTCATTTTCATTAAATGTTTGCCAGTTATCTTTTTTAAAATATTTATCTGTCCTCAATTCTGTATAGAAATTTAGAAATTCATCTAATTTCAATTTGGTATTTAATTTTACATTTTCTTTAGTATCTGTACTTCAATGTTTCAAAATCCTATATACACTGGGTCTTATTTTATATAAATCATGTTCTAAATTAGAAACAAATTTGTTGCATGATTCTCTATGTCTTTTTCTGACTTCTCTTTTAGCTATGGCTCTTATTCTTTTATATTCTATTTCATCTTTGAATCTCTTATTGCTTAACCATTTATAATATGCTTCTTGTTTCATTTTGATTATTTTTAATTGTTATAATTACGTGACACCTCCATGGAGCCCAAGGACTCATCAGGGAAGAGCACCTACTCTACGACTCAGTCTCCACCAACTGCAATTACACCACCACCAATAGTATTTCCACAGACAATCACAAACATCCATGCCCACAGTGGGATTCGAACCCGTAGTCTTTTGGCTGGAGAGTGGATACGCTACTCGGCCAACCAGGCTGGCAAATTTCCTTGTCTCATCCCATATCTTCAGTTTTTTTCTTTTTATTGAATTTTTTTTGGTCTTTCCTAAGCTTTCATTTGCTGCTGTATTTAGTATCATTTTTTTATGTTAAGCCATTCTATTTCTTCATTTCATTTTATCCAAATATTGGTTAATTCTTTGTTCATATAATCATTGTATATTTGTGTCATTTAATAATCTAGTTTTATAAACAAATGTTTTATTCTTTCTGTTCTTGTTATTTGTAGCCATTTAGGTGGTAATCTTAATTTTATTTTAACGAGGAAGTGGTCATTACTATTTCATATCCTCAGTGAACTCTAACATCTAAAGAGAACTGATGTCTTTTCATTTATGATAAAGTAATCTAATATTGATTTCCAGCCTCTTGCTGCTCAAGTGAAATCAAATAATTTTAGACATTCTACTATTTACAGTTCACGCTTTCAGCTTTTGCTTACCTAAATTAGTTTCTTGTGTCCGAATGCTAGAAAATCGCCCATCCAAATCAGTTCCAAAATGTCCTAAGACTTCATCCATTCTACCTTCTACAATTTCTATAAAAATAAACAAAATGATTTAAATACAAAAATATTATGCAGTTTTAAAAGATTTATTTAGATATAATAGTATATAGAAAATTCCAAAATACTATTCTGTTAGTCTGGCTACTGCACACCATCATGTTAAAGTAGCTGTTAAACAGGAATGGAGATATTTGATTGGAAAGTTCACATTAAAAAACATACTGCTAAGTCAGAGCCTTTTGAAGGGTAGCAGATGATACCATGTTGTCCAAATTTGTGGCAAGCAGGATGGTGAGTGGGTGAGCAGAAGATTTATGAAAAATTAATAAACTTGATGTTAAGGCAGTAAGGCTTGTCTGAAAAGAATGCTCCAGGGAATTAATGGCATTATTGGCAAATCTGTTTAACAGGAATGTTGCAAGAGAGCAAGTTCTAAAAGAGTGGAACAGGGTAAAATTGTTCTGCTTCACATGAGAAGTGTGGGTGAAAAATAAAACTAAGAATATAAATTACGGGTTAGTCTGTGTCTGTCTGAGGTTGTGGTTAAGGTATTAGAGAGGTTGGTGAAGAATAGGATTCAGAATTCAGTTGATAATAGCAGTATTCTTTATAATGGTCAGAATGGGTATGTTAAGGGAGGTCATATTTTAGCACCTCTATAGTGTAACTGTAGTTGTAATTGTAATGTAATGAAATTAAGAATAATTTCATTACACATCACATATTAGGAAACAGAAATATATCACATATTAGGAAACAGAAATCTGAACAAACAGTTAAAAGGAAGAATCCTCAAGACAATGATCTGGAGCGTGGGGACATATGATGTGAATCCTGGACGATCAATAATTTTCAATGCATAAACATTGCATTAGATTCGTGTTAATAGCCCAGGTGTGTGGTTACAAATACCTCTATAGTGTAATTACCTTTGAGCCCTTTGAACAGACATACAGATGGTGAAGCAACTGAAATTCTTTGTGGTTTGAAACCGTTAAGAAGGTGAGACAGGGTAAGCACTGAGACAATAGCACCAAATTGGCTGTGATGGGTTATTGTGCCAACTAATCCAATTGAATGTTGTCATTTATCACGAGTTGCTGTTTCTTGTTTTCTGAGTTTCATCTCTTTCATGTGCGTGAAGTGTGAACTGACGTCTTTAGAACACTGATATAGACAAGCTTTTCATATATAATTTTCTATAAATAATTTATAGCTTTTTTGGCCACATTTAAAATGGGAAACAGCATTGACGATCTACTGAATGTCCTGTTTTCTGCCAGTGCTTTTGCAGATTGTATGATTATAGTTGAAGGAGGTTGAAACTTATATATAAATAAGCAAGTAAAATGAATTATTTCAGCATTTCCTTGGTTCAATCTGGAAAAATAATAATTTCCCAAGTGATTACTTTTTCAAATTTCTATGCATATTGTATGGCTACATTTAAAAATTGTATCAAAATTTAAATTATCCGTGTCTCACTCTAGTATTTGACAATGATAATCTAATCTCATTGCAAAGTGTAAACCCTATGTGCTTCTCACATAAATGGCATGGGTGAAGCATAACTATTGTCCATTTGACCTTTATGCCTTCCATATTTAAAATTATATTAATTAATTGATAAATGAAAGTATTCAAACTTATCCTAGAATTAATTGCATTGGACCAATTAAGATAAACACTGATGCACTATACACTCTTAAAAATTTCATACGTAAATAAAAATGTAATCATACAGTCAAATTGACATGAATTTTGTAGCATGGGTTGCATAAGCCACACCCAACCTAAATGGGCATGTGATGCAACCACACATGGACTATTATGCACAGATCTGGACTCCTTATCTTCAAAGGGATGAGAATATCTTAGAGGGGGGTTCAAAGAAGATTCAATAAGTCAGTGTTAGGTCTTTGGAATGTGGTATACTTAAAAAAGATTGAGGGGATGCAATTTGCAGAGCCTTGTGAATAGAAGGAGGAGATATGATTGATATGTACAAGATGGCTAGGAATTGTTACCACATTAATGTGGAAGAGATTTTTCATAGAGTAGAAGGAGACAAGGATAGAACAAGAATCCATCGCTTGAAGCTTCATAAAGAGGGTGTGAGCAAGAATGAAGAGAGAAAGTTCTCTGCATGGAGAGTGTCATCATGCCTACTATCCAGTGGGCAGTGATAACAAATTTTAGGCTGTCTGGAATTGCTTCAATATGGAACGACTAGCTGGCATCACCTCATTTTATGAAAACTTGAGTTCTACTTGACTGATCTGAAAAATTCCAAATGTACCAATTTTCTTTTGTCATTCTGGGTAAGAAAAATGTAAAGTTTTGAAATTGTGAACAAAAAAAAATAGAACATCATTTTAGTCTGTCATGACAAAAACTGGTGACGAAAGGCAAAAAAAGCTTATAAGGCTTAGTTAAATACCTCTAAACCAAATAAAAAAAAAAAAGGTTTCGAAAGAGAAACTGATTGAGAACTTTAGTCATGAGAACATATGTCATGACTAAAGAAAAAGCTGATAGATTCTGCTCATCAGAAGACAAGCTGACTTCAGTCATTGAAGACATTCATAACATACAAAAATGCAGAGCAAGAAGC
Source organism: Typopeltis vanoorti (assembly GCF_054136105.1). Classification (NCBI taxonomy): domain Eukaryota; kingdom Metazoa; phylum Arthropoda; class Arachnida; order Uropygi; family Thelyphonidae; genus Typopeltis; species Typopeltis vanoorti. The sequence goes on along the minus strand of NC_143557.1, from coordinate 120,160,029 downwards.
CTATATAAAACAGAAGCTACACTAAATCTGCTTTATATACGGGTTACAAATTTTCCTTGGTTGTTGGCAAACTTTATCTCATCACCATGAATACAGATATTTCTAATGGATTAGCAAATGGAGCTTTTGGATCAGCTGGCAAACAATGAATTTAATCAAGGTCAGCTCCCAAGACAAGAAATGAGAAACCCAGTATGACCAATCACATAACTTCAATGATGCACTTATTCCAACTGGTGCCACACAAGCAGTGTTTTTTTTTTTTTGAATAACAATAAAATTATGACAGCTAAACAGAATCACTTCCCCATAATTCTGGCTTGTGCCATAACCATTATAAATCTCAAGGAGGAAATTTTGGTTTGGTGGTGTATGAATATAAAAAGAACCATAGGCAATTGCTGCTTTATGCCACCTTGTCCAGATTAACTGATATAAATAAACTATATAATTTTGCCTACTTGTGACAAGATCTTTCACCACAGATAGAGAAATGAGTAATTGATGGTACCTCTCCAAAAGGAGTTTGAAAGGTTAGTGAGTAATCCAATGAAAACTGCATAAAATGCTTTACTGATGTCAAAGATAGAAAAGACTTATCCATTCTTTTTCATGTTAATATCTTCCAGCTCATTTCAAAGATCTCAAAGATGTAGTGACTCAGCAGATATTAATGCTCTCTGAAACTTGGCAAAACAATAATGGACATGTTGGTATGCAACAGCACCATGCAAATGAATGAGCTGGTGAAGTTACAGAACCAAAACAAGAACAATACACACATGCATTATTATTCCCTATCTCAAGATTAATTATCAACAGTGATGGGAATGTCTGTTGGCATCAGGCTGGCTGGAGATACCTGTGCTGCTGAACGTCTTCTGCCTAATGGACAAACTGCTCTCAACACAGTCATATACATTTCTTCCAACCAATCAACTGATATAGATTTCATTCATTTTGTTTTTCTTTGACAACCATATGCCTTCTACCAGTGACAGTGCTGCACTGTTCAAGAAAAATTATCCAATGCCACTGACTCTACATAACAATGTCGACAATGATTTTCCTGATCCTAATTCATAGGATCTTGTCAAGTTTCTAAAAGAGAAGTTTGACCTCACCATACACCACTGATCCTGCTATAGTAACAAGAAGTGGTACTTCTATAGATGCTGTATTTTAGCAAATATGTAATTTGCAGTCACAGGTCTGTCTCATATTTTAATTACTACAAATCAACCGTATCTTGTATTTCTGAAATTCAAAGCTAATAAATTACATAAAAAGTAAAATTGTTTTTCTTTTCTTTATTTCACAAAATTTCACTTTAATTCACTTTATTTCAGGGTGGACACAGGAACACAGAGTGAGAAAGGTAGATGCTCCAAGAGGATGTGAATGCATGTGTAGACAAAAAGGGACGGGGATGACCTGGAATCAAGGGAAAACAGTTCAATCTAAAGAAGGTTCGAAGATGGATAAAGAGAAAAAGAAAAATGCACAAGTTAAGCATGGAGAAGTCACATCAAATAAGTGGTGTCAGTGGAACTAGCTATAGATCCAGGAATAAGCTGCTGTGTTTGTACACAAATGCTAGAAGTGTAAGAAACAAGGCAAATGAAATGGTTGCATTAATTGAGTCTGTTCACCCAAAAATTGTTGGATTGAGTGAGATATGGTTGAATGAACATGACATCCTGGAAGGGTATGATGAGTTTCGTGAGGATAGAAAGGGTAAAAAGGGAGAGGGAGAAAAAGTTATGTCCATACAAAGTAGAGATGCAAGAAGGAAATAATGCCAGTGGTTTTGAGGCAGTATGGTGTGAGATAGAGGGGGAACAGAATGAAATACTTAGTTGGATGTTATTATAGACCTGATATTGTGGATGGTAGTGACTATTAAATGTATAATCAAATTAGCCAAGCAAATAAGAAAAGGGTAATTATTACGGGTGATTTTAAATGGCAATATAGGCTGGGATGATGAGATAGCAACTGGAAATAAAGAAAATGAGTTTGAGTTTTTGAGGGACAACTACCTCAGACAGTATGTAACAGAAGGCATTTGATCATCTCATCACAGGATGTAATTATAAATGAGGTGTCAAATCAGTCACCAGATGGTGAGAGTGACTGAGGTGATTACCTGGGTGGTTGCCAGCAGTGTGTGGACCTCTGTGAGAAAAGGGTATATGTGGAAATACAAGGCTGGTGATAATGAAGAGCTCAGGAGACAGCTTGCAGGTGTAGATGGAATGAGGAGTTAGTTGGAAAAGAGATCACTGCAGCTGGGAGGATACTGAAGAACTATTTAGTAGAAGCAATGTCTAAATGAATTCCAAGGGTCAGAAGGTTAAATAATGTAGGTGTAAAATGGATGATGAAGAGGTTAAACATGTGATACAGGGAAAAAAGGAATTATGGAGGTAGCATAAGAGAAGTGGTAATAATTAATTTCATGAGGATTACAAAGACCAGGCAAGGAGGATGACTTGGTTGGTAAGGATAGCAAAAGTGAAGTACGAGCAGCAGTTGGCTAATGAAGTCAAAATGAATCCTAGGGAGTTCTTTCGATATGTAGCCAGCAAAAAAAAAAAAAATAATGATTATGGAAAGATGACATTGATTGGAGAAAATGATATAAGGATAAATGTGGAAGATACAGTGGAGATACTTAATGAACAGTTCATAAAGGTCTTTTATTCTTGGGAATAAAAGACTTTTATGAACTGCTTTGGGTATATACTTTGATGTCACATTCCCATACTTTGGGAATGTGTCATCATAGAGAGATTGAGAGCAGTTGATGATGGGAAGGAGAGACTGACTGTAAGTGATCAAGATGTGTATGGGGAATTGAGCAAAGTAGATGTTAATAAGGCTGTGGAATTTGATAATATAACACCAGGTAACCTGAAGGAATGTGCCAGGGAGTTGACATCAGCCTTGACATATTATTTGTTTATTATGAGTCTTGCACTGGGTCCAGTTCCAAAGGAGTGGATGGAGGGCAAGATTGTTCCACTTCATAAGGGAGGTGATAGAACTCAGGCATCAAATTATAAGCCTATCTGTGTGTCCAGTGTTGTGATTAAGTTGTTGGAGAAGCTGGTGAGAACTAGGATCCAGAAGTGGGTTGGCAAAAATGGAATTATCTTTGATAGACAGCATGGATTTGCTAAAGGAAGGTCATGTTTTAGTAATCTACTTACTTATTACAATAAGGCAACAGCTTCCTTGGACAAAGGAGAGGGATATACAAGAGTATACTTAGATTTTGGAAAGGCTTTTGATAGATTACTGCATGATAAGTTGATAGTCAAACTAGAGTGGATGGGGTTGGATATTAGATTAGTGCATTGAATCAGAGACTGGCTATCTGATAGGTATCAGCAAGTTGTATATTGGAGAGCAATATCCAGGAAGAGGAAAGTCATTAGTGTGTGTGCCTCAGGGATACACACTAGTGACTTTCCTAGTTTTAGGGCCATTGCTGTTTAACTTGTATGTTAATGATATTGGCAAAGATTTGGATGGGGATATTCAGTTGTTTGCAGATGATGCAAAGTTAAAATGAACTATGAAGAGTAGAGAAGATGTTGTGGCTTTACAAGACTTGAATAAATTGAGTGAATGGGCATGGAAATAGGGATTCTAGTTCAATGTTGCAAAATGTAAGGTTTTAATATTTGGGAAACAAAGATGGGATGTAGAGTTTATATTTGGTGGGGATATATTGTTGAAGGTGGAGGAAATAAGAGATCTTGGGGTTGAAGTGGATAAGGATCTGAAATTTAGGGGACACATTGTCAAAATTGTGAGAACGACACAAAGAATTCTGGGAATGATGTAGGGTGACACTGACTTATAGAAGGAAGGAGATTCTTGTTCCACTGCATAAGGCTTTGATGTTTAGATCAAAAGATACAACAACTGCATTGAAAGATCCAAACAGTAATTCAAATAAGAAAATGAGGAATATAAGTCAAAAACCACTTGCCCACAAGCAATATCTACAGTGCACACAGAAGGGTCACTAGAGTTCAAAGGCATTTAGATAAATTATCTGATAGATATGTGAACAATTTGTGTAAGAGTACTAAGGTAACTCAGGCAAAATATTGACAAAGAAAATATTTCTAAATTAGCTGTGAAAACCTGCAACCTGTGAAACAAGTTCTGAACACTTGCACACTGGATTCTTATGCAGACATGTTGCCAAGCTAATTATGAATTTTTTTTCCATTCCTTCACCAAGAAAAAAAATTTCCTTTTCACTTCCTTACTCACCATGCCTTTACACAGCTTCCATGGATGACCTCTCATTCTTGCATAACCATTATCTTATTCCCCTGTATCTATTTGATAGGCTTCTTTTGCCAACTTATACATCTCAATCTTATCATTCTTCCTCCTATTTGTCAAGATCTGAAGACTACATTCCCTTATAAGTGCACATACTCAATATTAAAGAGTACTGAGACAGTCTTAATTTGCTTATGCACTAGCTTCAATGTTTCCTTATTGACAATATAGTGATGTGACCAGATCTGTGCAGAGAAATCTAAATGAGACCAATCAGTGACTTATACGGTGGAACTGTTACCTCTTTATCTGTACATTAGCATTCTTCACATTATAGCTACAATTTTCTGAGTAACCCTCACAACTTTCACAATGTGTCTCCTAAACGTCAGGTCCCTATTAACTACAATCCCCAAATCCCTTGCTTCCTCCACTTTTTGAAGCAAAGTTCCTCCAATATAACCACCTCATTCTGTCTTCTCCGACCAAAGTGTAACCTTGCTTACATTTAGCAAAATTGAATTCCATTCTTCGGCACAAAGCACTAACCTATTTAAATCTTCTTGCAACAAAATTATCATCAGCATCAGCGAACAACAGAATATCTCCTCTGAAACCATGAACTATATTACTGATATATAAATTAAACAACAGTGTACCCAGAACAGAATCCTGTTGTATCACCTTCCTTTTTTTTGGGACACTGCACCACCATACACAACTCACTGGCTCCCATCAGTCAACCACCCTGTAACCAAGCTACCAAATGATTATCCATCCTCATCCTGCTCAATTTTAACAGTGATTTATCATGTGGTACTTGATGAAATGCTTTAGCAAGATCCACATAAATCAATGTATAAGCATCTCCTCTGTCCAATACACCAATAACCCTATTATGACCTCCCCTTAATAAGCCTATGCTGCTCTTTCAAAAGATTTCCACTCTAATCAACTCAGGTTTGCATTCTGTTTTCAACTAGCCTCTCAAATACCCTCACCACTATACTTGATATGTACACTGGCCTATAGTTTGACACTACTGAATTTGATTCTCTTTAATGCAGCAGCACTATTTTTCCAGACTTCTGTTGAAGTCTGGGAAAAATAGACTTCTGTTGAACAATGAAATCAAGGGCACTGCAGTTCTTTTGCATATTCCTGTAATATAAGTGGTGATATTCCATTCAGTCCCAAAGCCTTATAACATCACATCAAAGTTACTTAATATTCTAAACAGTTCCCATTCTTGAATTGGCAATCTTCTGTTCTTCTTACTGTTATTCAACATTACTCTAAATCCTCTGCATCAAATACAGACTAATGAAATACTAATTGAACATTTCCATTATCTCTTCAGGAGATGTGACATAAGTTTCATCTCCAGCAACTAAAGTCAGTCTTCCATATCCACGCTTTCTTCTACTAGTAACATAACATTACTAATAGAATTCTCTAGGGTTTTGCTTTACTGCTTCAACTAATCATCCTTTCATATACCAATTTCTTTCCTCACTACACTTATCAACTTCCTAACCTGAATCTTATACTCCACATGTTGCTGAGAGGTATCTCATTCTTTATAACAGCTCCACAGCATTCTCTCAGAAGCTCCTGCATAATTCCATGATTTGTCCCTACTTTATTTATCCTTCTAAACATACGAATACAATCTAACATTGCCATATGAAATTAATTCCAGATCAAGCCAAGGCGTTTTTGATTTCTTTCCCCTTAACTGATCAAGCCACTGCATATCACAAATCTGTTTTCTTAATTTATCATAATCCCCTGTTCTGTAATTCTGGAGATCTCTTGTTCCATAAAAGTTGTACCTGTCTATAACTTCCCACATCAAGATCACATGACCATTCTCCCACATTAGTGGCATTGTGGCAACATTATCATGAGACAAAAATATTAAATCTAACACTTAAGTCCAATATGTCGCTTCAACTACATGCTAAGAATAGTTCCCCCGAAGTAACTCAAGGAAGTCAATTTCCTTACTAAAACATTATTTCAAATCACCCATTATTACCAGCCTCTGGTAACTCACAGTTTCATCTATCTGTCATCTTCCTCTGCACTCTCTGGACTGTAATAACATCCAATACCTAAATTTGTGCTTACCTCAACTTAAAACTAAATGACCATACCCACACCATCAGGTAAATAACACACACTATTAAAATGTCTGTCCCTCAGATGTGTTTAATAGCAACTACAAATGAAAGCTGTAATGGAATTTATTCCTTTTAAATGCAAGAGGCAATGTATTATCAACTGAGAAAGGATCTGTTCACTTTCTCCCGCCTTTTCCAGTTTTCACATTTGTCAACTAACCAATTGCCTATGAAAAGTATACTGAACTAGGCCTCTCTCTCTCTCTCTCTCTCTATATATATATATATATTGTTATACCGGAAGGTCTGAATCAGTTCTATTCTGTCCATGCATGAATGACTCAGCCTTTTCTAGCTCTTGCTCTAGGGTTGCACAATTTGTGCTATAAGTAAAGGAATTACCACACTTGTTATATTGGGTTGCTATAAGCTTGTTTTTAAAACATGTTTTTTATGTTTGAAAACAGGCTCTCAGTGAATTCATTATAGCAGTGTTTTCTAATGTAAAATCAACTATTTAACTATTTTTTAACAAATCTAGCTTTAACTGGCTACCTTTTCGACACTGGTCAGATTAATAAGTCAAACTGATAAGTAAATAAACTAAGTTACATGAGGATAAAAATTTATCCTAACTTAGATAAGGGATAATTTTTTTTTTAAAAAAATTGCACTAACCTTACAAAAGTAATTAAATAAAGCATGAGCAAACCCTAAACTTGTAATTTAATTTTAAGTAAAAAAACTTCAAAATGTTGTAATGCATTAACAGTTAGTCGCAGTAGATAAGTTAGCATTGGGGAGAGAATACTGAGAGTTCTGCCTTTAGAATAAAGCCTATGCAATTCTAGCTTTAATTTAACATTTTTTCAACTTCAATCAGATGAAATTAAATGGGCTAAATTTCAATATAAATAATTGTTGGTACATTATATACTGATAATGAAGCATCTTTCAAATAGAACACGTTAGAGCAAAGGCAATTTTCACAAAGTTTATGCCATTTCTGTTCATGATATATATATAAGTGAATTTCATGTTAGTTTGCTCAGTAATGAAGATGCATTCTCACAGAATACTATTCTGGCTAAAAAAAAAAATGTTAAAATAAAAATTAACATGCAATTACCATGATACTTAGCCAACTGCTCTTTTAATTTGATATCTTCTTCATACTTTGAAGTAATTTCAATCTTTTCAATTTCTACATTTACTGGAGAAGAACTACTAAATGTGAGTGTGATCTTAGAAAACTCACGGAAATCCGTACCACTTTTTATGATATATTTTCCATTCACCTAATAAAAAGAAATAAAATTAATTTAGAAGATACAGGTATCTGAGGGCCAGTTAATTGGATAAAGATAAATAATAAAATGGCTATTAGGTATACAAAGCTAAGAGTGAGCAGCAACCCTTTTAGCTCAACTCATTTTTACCACCTTGTAGCATTCATTGCCTAACATCCCACAGAGATGCTGGCTCATACAAGTTCAACTATATTATTTAGTTGGCTTGAAGTGAACAATGCATTCTGCCTCAACTTGCAGGTGCTCAGCTGAACTGAAATCTGGTGACAGTGGAAAAATAAAGTTGATTCTTATGGTGCAGAAAGAAGATGCATATCCCTAGAATTTATTATGGTTAAAGATAAAAAAAAGAAAGAAGAAAAACTTTTAAATGAAAAGTCATCATCATGCATTTGTAATCATTCAAATTATTTATGTCTCTATGAGATGATGCATGACCCTGGTGAAAGTAACCATTAAGAGATGGATAAAGTGTGAACAAGAAGGGATGCATCTGCAACACACAGAATGCAGCATTCAGACATTACTAGTACTTCAGACCTAATTTAAGAAAATATTCCCATGTCAACATACCACCATCAGCACTGTCATCTGTCACAACAAGGGCAAATAATTCTTGCTGCTGTCACCACATACTGATTCTGAAGTATCTAGTGTCAGTGTTGTGCCCAATGAATTCATACCTGCTTACTTTAAGCTGATGATAGTGAAATTCTGAGGTCACCCACTGCTATAATTCAGTCCCAATGACAGGTGCAATGCATTACACATTCTTCTATATCCCTTTGCATGTCACTTTGCTATGATATTATATGACTGATGGATTGAAAGGGTCATGTATTTATCTCATGATCAGATTATCGTATCAACAGCTTCCTATCATGGTCATGTCAAGCTAAGAACTCCTCCAATGAAACAATAGATTCTATGGATGATGAGGATGTACCTAATAAACTGACTAGTCAGTGTATATGTAGATAGTTTGGATGGCTTAGTGGACAGAGTATCCACTACCACCTAAAGACCACCACCGCAACTTATTCTTAGCCTGAAAAGGCATAAAAAAGTTTTTTTCAGTCTCTGGTTGAATGTTTTTTTTTCTTTTGTGGCACTCCAGACACCACTGTCACATACATCACAATAAAGTTTCAGCTTTAGTGATACACCAATATCACTCAAATTTGACACAGATTGTCATTTTATGCTCAAAATTACAAAAATGACTTTCATTATGATTATCATACTGAAAGTGATATTTACTTATGATTATCATGTCATATTTGAGTCCATTATCCTGTTGAAATACATTCCCCCCCACCCACACATACACAGTCTCACACTCCCTTGGCATTTATAAGCTGGGAACACAAACATTTCTTGGATAAAGCCATGGATTCTTTGAATGATGAGAAAGTACCTAATAAATTCATCAACTAGTATATCTATCTAGCCTGACTAACTCCGAAGTGGACAGAGTATTCACTCCAACAAACAGGCTGTGGATTTAAATCCTATTGTGAGCATAAATGTTTTTGAATGTCTTTAAATGAAAGATGAATTTCATCACATCACCCAGTGTAAGACTACCATCCCATGTATTGGTGGCCTGAAGGGAAAAGTTTTGCTCACTGGAGCAGAGTTACAGATTACCTTGTCCTGGCTGGGTTAGCCCTTAGCCAGGACAAGGTACTAATGTATGAGGTTTACAACATTTTGTGTGTAGAATTCACATAAAAAAGATTCTTCAATGTCACATCATTTTGGTACATTTTTTTGTTACTATTTGAGTGCATAGTGGTACATAACAGTACTACAATATGTCTCAACAGATATACATGAAAATAAATTATCTTCTTGTTTTCATTCCTAACTTTAACCAAGTATGAGCAAACAAAGTTTGCATGTGAAATTTCTTCAAGACTGCACTAGGTAGTTCACATCAAGTTGCCATTATAGCCTATAATGTACAGCATAGTGCATTACCTTCTTGGGAATGTATAATCTGATGCATTTTGGGAAGAATCACTAACTTGTTGGACAAGTGGCTAAGTACACCATTTACTGGATGGCTGAAATGGCTTAAAAAATTCCATGTCTGGTTTCTAGAGTGGAATTTTCATATTATAAATTAATTTAAAAATAACTTGCAAAGTTCTTAGCCCCACTCAGTGTACAATTGTACTATATAGGTTTACCACCTTTCATGAGTGGGAGAAACAAAAGCAGTTTTGAAACTTCATTCAGGTATTAATAGCAGGAGGTAGATGTGAAGATGTAGAGAGCTAACTCACTAACATTAAGTCATTTTTGCTAATTTTATGAGTATATAGAAATATGACAATGCTAGTGAGTTAGCACCATCATCACGATGATAACAGCATTATGGTATAATAAGTCAATAGCATTAAGCATCCCACAGTTTTGTGGGATTCAAACCCACAAAAGTGTGGGTTGTCTGAATAATCCCACAAAACTGTGTAGGTTGTTTGAATCCTACCATGGACATGGATGTTTTGAGAATGTCTATAGGTTGCAGATGAATGAATTTCATTGCCCATTATGAGATCATCAACCAGCTTATTGGAGGGTTGAAGCGGCTTGAAAAAAATTCCATGTTTGGTCTCTAGAGCAGGATTTCTGAGTTATCTAACCCTTAGCTTATCCATGGTGATATGCACTACTGGGTTAAACTGTTTCAAGGGTAGGATTCATAAAAAAATATCATTACAATTGAGGCATAGGAAGTATGGCACTGGGGTAGTTGCCAAGAGTGCTAGTGTCAGAAATGTGCCAATGACATAATATTCTAATAGTTATGGAATTTCACATTGAAAAAGATGCATTGCTATGAATGAATCTTTTACAATGTGAATGCAATGGTTAGTGTAAGTCTTTTTTTTTTTTTTTTTTTTTTTTTTTTTTTTTACCCTGAGGAAAATAAATAGCATTTTGGCTGGTAGAAGACTGCTGCATGCTTCATGTTGGTGAAGAGCTCTGGAAAAGCTAAGTGCTATTTTGCATAATAATTGGCAACATTGCTTGCATTTTAGTATAGTATTGTTTATTTTTGATAACTTAGTGTGTCTGCACAATTAGTGGCCTTGCGGATTTGTTACGGAATATTTTTACAGAATTTTTGTATCTTGCTTTGAACAGAACACAATGGAAGTATGCACAAGAAGTTCACTAGGCAAGCTATGAGTGGCACAACTAGGCAAGCAGTGCAAAATCAAATATTGTTAATGACTCAGATTTTGATGTCATGAGTGCAATACATATGCATGGTGAAATATGAAAGATGTATTTGTGGAGAGACTGAACAGGATACAAGGAAATGTATGGATTTGTATGCAATATTTTGTTAGACGAATGTAAAATAGACTGAAAGAACAAAGGTTAGCATAAATGAAAGAAACGGAAATGAAACAAAAGCTGATGAGAATGAGGGAGAGAAAGAACGCAAGAATACAGAAGCAAATGTAAGTGATAAGGGAGCAAAAGGAAGTGTAAATGAGGAAATGAAGTAAGGTGCAAAAGAACAAGAGGTAGCAACACTATGGGACTGACAGAGAGTTAAACTGTTGGAATCCAAGATTTTATGAAATAGTAATTCAAATTGAAAAATGAAATCAGAAATATGAGTGATATTAAATGTTTAGTGGATATAAATCAAAGTGTGCAAAAGAAAGAATAAAAGAAAAAATGTTAAAGAGGTGATGAGTGATTCAAGAATAGCAGCACATAGAGATTCCATTGTTAGAGGATTAGTAAATGAGAGAATCCATAATGTCTGCTATCCAGTAGGGAGAATGAGCAAGATAATTTATGCTTTGGACATGAGGAGGAAATAAGCAAGAAAATTAGTGGTAGTTGTGGGGACAGGTGATTTAAGTGGACATAAGGAGAATATAAGAGTGGATATCAAGTGGTTATTGAGGAGAGTGAGGGATGACAGTATAGTGGAAAAGGTTGACAGCATGTTGCCAAGGTATGACAATGATGAGTTGAGACTGATAGCCAGAATCATGAATGGCATGCTGGCAGAGTTGTGTGAAGAGAAAGGAGTGCAGTTTGTGGATGTATGGCATGTACTTGAGAGAAGAATGAAATTATACATGTGTGACAGATTGCATTTGAATGGCTTTGGACTATAAACTGGAGAAACTGTTGATAGATGGAAGTGCAGTGTGTGATACAAGAAAGAGATAAGAAGTAAAGAGGTGAATTGAAAGATCTGGAGAGTGGTGAAGAGATTGAAGTGCTTGGCAATAGAAATAGTAGTAGTTTTAGAGATGAAGAGAGAACGGGAATATCGTGCCATTCTGAGTGTTTTGTCTCAGATGATGAAGCTTCTCTAGTCTAATCATTTTGGATGGCGCAGCATTAACAAATAAATTTTTCCAAAATTAGAAACGGGGTTAATACCAGAATTATAACAAAGGGATTGGCTCTAGCCTGAAGCAGTGCCTTTGTTAACAGTGTGGTGCACCATCATTCAATACGTTTATAGCGGCCAGCAGATAGAGAAATAATAAGATTTGTATGAGTAAGGAATTAATGAGACTTAAGAGAGAGACAAATGAGTAAGTAAGGTAGGTAGATAGAGGTATATATCAAATTAACATAATTTTACATTGGCGCAGCCAGTAGAATAATTGAAGATTTATTTGGAGATTTAGTAAGATCTGAGATAAAAACAAATATAAGAAAAATTTAAAACTAACAAAATGAACATAAATTAACAGTAGTGAATGCATATATGGGGATGATCAGCATAGAAATGGAATAGATCAGGATGCAAGTGGGGTAGTTGAAAGTGAGCAGATATATATGTAGTAAGTGGTAATAAAGGTGATTGGGCAATGATATGATTGGTTATAGACCTAAAAGTGAACTACTGAGTTTACTTACAAATTCCAGGAGTATCCGAAATAAGAGAGATGAAACTGTTTCAGCGATTGAGTTTGTTCTCCTCAAAATTAGTGGAATAAGTGAAAGATGGTTGAATAAACATACTATCCTAATTGAAATATAAAGATACTGTGTTTTTTGTGAAGATAGAAAGGATGAGAAGGGAGGGGGGGGTGCTGCTGCTGGTGATAGGCAAGAGAATTATGCCCACAAAAGGTAGACATGAAAGGGAAATAGTGGCAATAGTTTTGGGGGAGTGGTGTGAAGTGAAGATTGACAGGACGAGATATTTAGTTTGATGTTGCTATTATGATTCAGCCCTCCATGGAGTCAAAACACTCATCGTGGGAGGCCCATCCTGGAAAATACAGTCTATCATACCACTCCTTGAACTCAATGACCATTCTATCTGGCAATGCATTCCATGGTTCAACCCTCAATGCAAAAAACCACTCCTCACTTTCTTGCTCACAGCTTCCTTTCATAATCTCCAGGGATGGCCCCTTGTCCTTGCTCCTTCCCTCTGTTCTTCCACCAAGCAAAAGAATTTCCCAGTGTCAACCCTGTAAACCACCTCTCAAGAGAGAGGCAGAATAATAATATGTGACAGAGCCTTCCATTCAGCTGCTCTATGGCTAGCCACATGATACTATTAAGAACCTGTGGGAAATTGAAGGCATAGTCAATGATGCAGTTATAAGCAACCTAGATTCAACAGAGATAAGAAAGTGACAGAGAAGATGCTGATGTGAGCAACCAAGACTGGTACAAATCAATGGAATGCCCCTATGAGGATAGATTTAAGGTCTGTGGGTTTCAAACCCAGTTGTTTGAAACCAACTTTTTCCTGAAAGAGGGGACTTAATAGAACATATAAGTTATTAAAATAATCTTATTGGATTAACAATGAAGGCCCTTTTAGTACCTGGCAATAAGAGAGAGAGAACAATGGGTCATCTTTGGAAATTGTGTATAAGAGTATGGTTAGCAAGATTGTTACAACTAAATTTTTTTGCTTGGAGGATGGTGGTAAAGAGGTGGAATAAATTTCTTGAGTGGTTGTGAGGGCTTCATTGGTGAATGAGTTCAAAGAGAGGTGATATCTCCTGTGAGTTGCTCTCCTGTGATGAGCCTTTGACTCCATGGAGATGATTGAGAAATAATAATGTATGTGTATAATCCAGATGATGACTCAATATGAAGATTAAAACACTGAGTAATTGGTTTATGATAAATCAAAATTATTACTCCAATATGATAGCAATATCCATAATTTGCCTTAATGCTGATTGCAATGCAAACTATTCTTCTGTGAACAGAAGAATAGTTTGCTAAATATCATACACCATACTGTTTTCATCTTTTTATTTCTGCTACTCCTGCCATTCCTGGCAAATTTTTGAATTATAACCTAGTAAACCTATGTCTCTCAGCTGTGACTTCTCCACACCAAACCTGAGCTCCTCCTTTTAATTATGACAACCAATCCCATTTCCCCCAGACTCAATATAGCCCCCCCCACACACACACACAATAGTTTCTGGTGTCTGAACTCCTTATGTTGTATTTCCTTGTCCACCATTTACCTCTTCAGAGATTCAATAATAACTTCTAAAGCTGGAACAGGCCACTCTAGGCCTGAATCCTTGACAAGCATGATGATGATGATGATGATGACCATTTACCTGTTCATTTCGTATACCAATTTTTGCATTATCACATTACTTCTTCCAACAGTCTCTCACTTCTCTTCCTCTGCACTCCCCATCATCACTCCTTCAGTCTCATCTCCAGAAGAAGACATGACTCTTTCTATTGTTTCTCAAATATTCTCTTACTTCCTCAGATTCAGATGTTCCTTTTAGCTCTCTCATTACCTCTATTCTAAGAGCAGTCTCTCCAAAAGTCACACACCAAACCATCCAAGTGCAAAATATCACAGCTTTCATCCCAAATAAATGGCAATCTCTTCTACTTACTAGATAATAGATGACTTTGCATCACTCAGTGAAACACATAATTTCTAACTCCCCAATAACAGTTTTCCTCTAAATTAATCTGTCTTCTGTCAAGACAACAATATTATTTTTGTCTTCTAAAGCTTTTTTACGGTATCAATCCACCTAGGTCACTCTCTGGGTTTCTTCCTGCCATCCTGGAAAAGAACACTTGTTTTGCTAACCTTCCCAACCCCATTCTGTTTAAGTGACAATACCACCTGAGATTAGCTCTGATAACACATTCCTGAATGTTAATAATGTCAAGTTCTTTTTGAATATCCTCATTTTTAAAATGATACTGCCATTGATGCCATCTGTTCACTCCACTAATCTTTCTCAGAACTCTTATATATGTGGTCTCCAGTCTTTGGTCAAACGTTTTATTTCTAACCCAGCTCTCTTGATCCATAAGTTAAAATTGTTTCAACACTGTTGTGTATAAAGCAAATTTAATAACTTGATCTCTTTTTACCAGTTTTGCTTCCAGATACACTATAGTGGTCACCTCTTCTCAGGGTAACTCAGACCATAGTCTTGTGAGTGTCTCCTCTCACACAGAATGCTGCTCCTCCAACAACTCCTGACCTCATATCCTTTGCATTACAAATGTGCGGGTGGGATGACTTCTGGAATTTCTATTCCTCCTTTCCATGATCCAGCTACTGCTTCCATTTCTCCAACCATAAAAGCTGCTCCAAACAGTCACAGAAATCATCTTCACTAGCATGAAGGTTCCCATTCTACTCAAAAGTCTTGTGTCTGCTTTCCAACCTCTGGTTCAACAGAAGTGGTATGAAAACAGTTGAAAAAAAAAAAAAAAAAAAAAACATCAGCAGTAAGCAGGTGGCTTACAATAAGAACTTCGACTTCACACTCAACCAAAACAACCATTAGACTTCATAAAAAACCAATAATAAAAACTTATCTCCAGTCAAAATGGAAGTCATGCCTTCTGGTCTCTAGAAGCCCACCAGTTAATCAGTGACAATCATTATGGATTCTGCCAATCTAAGTCCTCTTAGCCTTTTCACCTGCATGTCCGTATGCTTTGCACTCTCATCCAGATGGCATCGCTGTTACAGCACCTAAGGCTGCATAACTCATCACTGTGCATAATGCCATGGAAAGGTTTGGATTAATACTGTCACTTTTGACATTTCCAGGAATTTTGATCATCAAGGCTTGCTAAACCAATTACTATTTTTCATCTACCTGCTACCCTTGGGCAGTCATCTTTCTGTATATCATTCACTTCAAGTCATGGTGGATCAGTCCCTCTCTTGGAACTTTGCCACCAATGAAGAAGTGATTCAGGGCTCTGTTCTATCATTTAACATGTCTCTCATTCAACACCAAACTCCACAGCTTTGCTGATTATAGTACATTGCATTTATCCAACTGCTTCAACAAACCATTTGGTATTCAAACATCTCAAGCTTCAAGGTTATCTGCAACCATTGCTTTATTGATCTCCATACCATCTTTCAATAAGACACTCTGTTGCAAAAGGGATCTCAGCTCACTATCTCTATACTCACTAAAAATATATCAGAAAAAAGGATCAGAACTCTCTGCTTGGATTGACATTTACCTCCAGTCTCTCCTGGCATAAGCATATTACATCAATAGCTTCTTCATCCTTTCATCCTCTAAAAAACTAGGCATTCTCTTCTGCTCAAGATGTTATTTTGCACTCACCCAGCTCACAGGTGAACAGTACTCTTTAGAGTACTGTTCACTATTTTGGATAGTGCACCTAAAACTGCCATAATATGTTTTTCAATGTTGTCTATAAGAGAGTAATTTAACACATAGATGATCCCTACTTCCCTCACAAATGCAGTATTTTAGCTGTGTGTTTGTTCTACAAGTACTTCCACTGTCACTTCTCCACTGAAATGGCAGCCATCACTCCTCCACTTTTTGTTGGATCTATTAAAACAAGAGCAGAAGCTATCTTGTTTTACATCCATTTTTAGTATAAACCATGAACACGGAGAACTTGCTTCTTCTCTTTCTCTTTAATTCCATCTTTCTGTGTCCTTTGGAACAGCCTTGCTCAAGAAGTATTCCCAAACAACAACGATCTGTAAATAATCTTCTTCTTTTATTATTATTATTCTTATTCAGGAAATCCATGGTAGTTAGGGAAACAGGGGAGGTCAGGGTAAACGGGGGATACGCTGCGTGAAATCTATGGATGATTGTTTCAGGAGTAGATATGTGAGTGCGTAAGAAAGGATTAGGACAGTCAAGGATGTGGAGGTGATATGGATGTGAGATAACTTTGAATGTAAGTGGCAGCAAGCAAAAATTTGTGGATGTAGCTATGAGAGTAGGTGAAGTTGATGGTATGGCTGAGTGCTTGAGCTGTAAAGGTATGACAGCAGATGAAAGTGGCAATGAATTAGCAATGTCGATTGGTATGACAGCATGCATAGATGATGATGAGTTAGCGGCTATCAGCAGAATGAGAGCTGGTGGCAAGTTAGCGGTGGTGAGTGGTAACACAGCAGACATGCAAGGTGGTGAAAATGTAATTTGTGTAAATGACAATGAAAATCTAATTGAAGATATGAAAAGCAGTGTTAGTAAAAATGAGGCAAAAGATTAAACGGATGAAGAATGAACTGAGGAGAATTATGGTTTGCATGGGAATGTGAGGAAGAATAAGATGAAAGAAATATTGAATAATTTGAGAGTGGCAGTGTACAGAGATTTGATAATAAGAGGTGTGCTAAGTGAAAAGGTGCACAAAGTCTGTTTTCCAGAAGGTAGAATGAGCAGGGTGGTTGAAGCATTGGATAAGAGTATGCAAGCAAAAGAGTTGGTAGTGGTAATCGGCACAAATGATGTGACTGGTATGATATGACAAGAATAATGTAAGAAGGGATGTCATGAGGCTGTTAAGGACAGTGAAAGATAACAGCGTGGTAGGTAAGGTAGTCAGTGTGTTGCCCAGATATGATAATGATGAGTTGAGAAGGCGAGTAAAGATTATGAATGGTATGCTAGCAGAGTTATGTCAGGAGAAAGGAGTTCATTTTTGTGTGGGATGAGTTTGAGAGGCAGATATAGTTATATAAAAGGGATGGACTACATTTGAATGGATTTGGTGTGAGTCAGTTGGGGAAACTGTTGTTGCTGCAAGAGATAATGACTGAAGTGAATGTAAGACATGGGGAAGCAAGAGGTGTTGTGGAAGAGCAGGAGAAGGAACAAGGTAGACAAGTTTGTGAATGGAGAAGTAAGTGGTGCAAGTGAAGAGGACAGAGGGGAGATACTCTGTGAAAACTGTGGATAATGGTTTCAGGAGTAGATGAGTGAGTGGAAAAGAAAGGATTAAGATAGTCAAGGATGTGGGAGTGATATTTAGGTCTGGGGAGAGGGGTGTAGTATCAGAGATGACAGGCAGGATTGGATAGTGGAGAGTGTAGAGGAGTCATATCAGAGAAGTGGGGTTAGTGGGACTTATAATAGAAATAGAAATGAGCTAGTGTGTATGTTTACAAATGCCAGAAGTATTCAAAACAAGGGGAATGAAATTGTAGCATTGACAGAGTTCATTTGTCCAAAAATTGTTGGTATAAGTGAGACACTGGTGAACGAGAATGACATTCTGAGAGGAATAGAAATCAAGCGATATGTAGTCATCAAAAGTGTTATTGATGATGGAAGAGGAGCTGTGTCCATCAAGAGTGGATTATGCCAGGAGCAAATACTGACAGTGGTTTTGAAGCAGTAACGTGTGAAGTGGAGTGAACAGGATGAAATGTTTAGGAGGATGTTGCTATAGACCTCATAATGTGGAAGGCAGTGAGAAGGAAATGTTTAGACAAATTGGTCTGGCTAATAAGAAAAAAGTGATCATTATGGGCAATTTTAATTATGATAATATAGACTGGAATGAATAGACAGTATTACTAACCCAAGATAATCAATTTTTTTTTAGTTTAATGTATAACTAACATCAATTTAATGTATAACTAACTTTAAGCAGTATGTAACAGATGCCACACATGACATTCAGAGAGGAATAGAATACATGACATTCTGAGAGGTAATCCAATCCAAGACCCTCATCAGAAAATATTGTTGTAAGTGAAGTGTCACATCATCCTCCAGTTGGTGAAAGTGCACATGCTGTGATCACTTGGGTGTTGGCCAGCAATATCAGGACTTTTCTGAGAAAGTGTTATATGTGAAACTATAAGGCAGGTGATTATGGCAAACGCAGGGGGCAGCTTGCAGTATTATCATGGAATGAGGAATTGCATGGGAAAGAAATCAGTGCTGATTGGTCTCTGCTCAGGAATTATGTGGCATAGGCAATGACTGAGTGTATTCCAAAGGTCAGGAGATTAAATAAGGTATATGTAAAATGGATGACTGAAGAGGTAAAATGTGCAATCTGGAAGAAAAGGCAATGTGCAGGCAGCACTAGATGAGTGGAGATAACAGTTACACGAGAAGTACAAAGAACAAGCAAGGAAGGTGACTCAATTAGTAAGGATAGCAAAAGTACAGTATGAGCACCTGTTAGCAAGTGATGCTAAAAGAAATCCTAGGGAATTTTTTTGATATATGGCAAGTAGAAGGAAAAATGATTATGAGAGGATGATGTTGGTCAGTGATGAAGGGAGAATGATAAACACTGAGGAAGATATAACAGACATGCTTAATGAGATGTTCATTAATGTATTCCATCCTTGTGATGGTAACATAATGCAGAATTTGAGAGCAGTGGGATTGAGGTGGAACCACTGATGGTGAGTGAGCAGGAGGTATATGAAGAATTGAGAAAACTTGATGTCAACAAGGCCATGAGACTTGATGGTATATCACTGCGCATGTCTTGAGGGAATGTTCAAGGGAGTTAACAACACCTTTAACGTACATTTTGAACATTAGTCTTAGATTAGCCCAGGTCCCAAAAGAATGGAAAGAGGGCAAAATTGTTCTGCTTCATAAAGGAGGTGATAAGACTAAGGCTTTGAATTATAGACCAATCTCTTTTCTGGAGTTATGATCAATGCATTGGAGAAGCTAGTTAGGACAAGGATTTAAAACTGGATGGGCAGCAGTAGAATTGTCTTTAATTTAGAGCATGGATTTGTTAAAGGAAGATCATGTGTTAGCAATCTGCTTATTTATTATAACAAGGTGATAAATACATTGGACTAGGGGGATGCATATAAAGTGGCATATTTATATTTTGCAAAGGCTTTTGATAAATTACCACCTGAGAAACTAGTAGGTAAATTGGAACAGATGGGGTTGGATAGTAGATTAGTGCATTGGGCTGGAGATTGACTGTCTGATAGATATCAACAGGTTGTGTATGGGAGACTTTCCTCTTCCCAGAAGAGAAAAGTCACTAGTGGCATGCCTCTGGGTCAATTTTTGGGCCCAATGTTGTTAATTTGTATATAAATGACATTGGAAAGGGCTTAAATAAGTAAAAGATAAGTAGAACAGATGCAAGAGTACCTAAATAGACTGTCTGAATGGGCGAGCAAATCCTTTGATTCGCTTGCCCATTGTCAGTTTAATGTTACAAGTGCAAGGTTTTATAATATGGAAATCAAGATGGGATGTAGAGTATAGGATTGATAGGGATATTTTGGAGAAGGCAGAGGAGAAGAAAGATTTTTGGGGTTGTGGTGGGCAGAGAGACTTGAAATTTCGTGGACATTTTGATAAAATTGTGAGGACGAAACAGCAGATTATCAGAATGATGTGGAAAACACTGACATGCAGAAGTAAGGATGTTTTGATTCCATTGCACAAAACTTTGATCAGGCTGCATATCAGGGGCAAATATTCCGGATGTGCTAGGTGTGCGGTGACCATCCACGAAATATAAGTATCACCCATATTATATTTTTGCATTTATTCCTGTTAAAGACTCCCCCTAATTGTTTGCAGACTTCACGCGATTCCTAAAATTGAACACAATATATGTAGTAATGCTTCATTGTCCTCTTCATAGGATAATAAAGCATTAGTGCTTCAAGAAGAAGGCACTTTTCGCCACGTGAACATTATGTCACATTCACGTTAATAGCCCGGGTGTGCTTTCAAAATGCATACACCTTTGAGTGATTCGAAAAGATGTAAAGAGAGCACAGTGTGTCAAATTTTTAGCATTGTATTATTTTAAAACAGTTGAGAAGGTGTGTCTAGGTGAGCTAAAATTTTGAGCTCACTCAGCACCTAGTGGCTGTGATTGGTTATTGTGTCAACCGATCCAATTGAATGTTGTCACTTGTCACTTACTATATTCGATGGCTTTATTACAAACAGATTTCAGTTACAGAAAACAGGTTTTCTGGAACTGAAAATTTGAAAGTGGATGTTAGGAGAAAAATGCTAATTGTGTTTTTCTTTTGCTTGTGCAGTATAACATCTGTTGAGGTTGCAAAGTTTTTTAACAGTATAGAGACATTTTTATTCTAGTCTTCGGAAACAACAGACAGTAAAAATATCTATTCCTGAATAAAAATGAATATTCTGTGTATTATAAGACGTTAATAATAGATTTAGTTTAATCCTTTATCCCAGTGAGAGCAAACAAAGTTTGCGCCTGAAATTATCTTCAGGACTAAATATAGTGTTGTACTATCTTATCCAGTAAGTAGTGCAACACCAAGGCAACTCGTGGCAAAGGTGGAGCAAGCTACCAGGCACCTCTAACCCAGTATCTCCCATAATGCAAAACACATTTCCTATGTGGATATGTATACTGTTATGCATTAAAGGGATTGGCCATCTACCCAGACTAGTTTCGACCTTTATTGAGGTCTCTTCAGTGGGAGCCAGGCCCAGAGCTGGAGATACCAGGCAGAAGCAGTAGCAAGTCATCTGTGCCTATGGGAGTTGCCAAAAGGTTTATCACCTTTTTTAAAAATATACTGTTATGCATTAAAGGGATTGGCCATCTACCCAGACTAGTTTCGACCTTTATTGAGGTCTCTTCAGTGGGAGCCAGGCCCAGAGCTGGAGATACCAGGCAGAAGCAGCAGCAAGTCATCTGTGCCTATGGGAGTTGCCAAAAGGTTTATCACCTTTTTTAAAAATTACTCTGGATTTAGAGAAAGATGTTGAAAATTTATTTATCACTAGGTTAGACTATAATAGATTTAGTTTAATCCTTTATCCCAGTGAGAGCAAACAAAGTTTGCGCCTGAAATTA
The DNA here is from genome assembly GCF_054136105.1 of Typopeltis vanoorti. Classification (NCBI taxonomy): domain Eukaryota; kingdom Metazoa; phylum Arthropoda; class Arachnida; order Uropygi; family Thelyphonidae; genus Typopeltis; species Typopeltis vanoorti. The sequence continues at coordinate 120,138,179 of NC_143557.1, read as the reverse complement.
TCTTCAGGACTAAATATAGTCTTGTACTATCTTATCCAGTAAGTAGTGCAACACCAAGGCAACTCGTGGCAAAGGAGCTACACCTTTGCCACGAGTTGCCTTGGTGTTGCACTACTTACTGGATAAGATAGTACAAGACTATATTTAGTCCTGAAGATAATTTCAGGCGCAAACTTTGTTTGCTCTCACTGGGATAAAGGATTAAACTAAATCTATTATAGTCTAACCTAGTGATAAATAAATTTTCAACATCTTTCTCTAAATCCAGAGTAATTTTTAAAAAAGGTGATAAACCTTTTGGCAACTCCCATAGGCACAGATGACTTGCTACTGCTTCTGCCTGGTATCTTCAGCTCTGGGCCTGGCTCCCACTGAAGAGACCTCAATAAAGGTCGAAACTAGTCTGGGTAGATGGCCAATCCCTTTAATGCATAACAGTATACATATCCACATAGGAAATGTGTTTTGCATTATGGGAGATACTGGGTTAGAAGTGCCTGGTAGCTTGCTCCACCTTTGCCACGAGTTGCCTTGGTGTTGCACTACTTACTGGATAAGATAGTACAACACTATATTTAGTCCTGAAGATAATTTCAGGCGCAAACTTTGTTTGCTCTCACTGGGATAAAGGATTAAACTAAATCTATTATAGTCTAACCTAGTGATAAATAAATTTTCAACATCTTTCTCTAAATCCAGAGTAATTTTTAAAAAAGGTGATAAACCTTTTGGCAACTCCCATAGGCACAGATGACTTGCTACTGCTTCTGCCTGGTATCTCCAGCTCTGGGCCTGGCTCCCACTGAAGAGACCTCAATAAAGGTCGAAACTAGTCTGGGTAGATGGCCAATCCCTTTAATGCATAACAGTATACATATCCACATAGGAAATGTGTTTTGCATTATGGGAGATACTGGGTTAGAGGTGCCTGGTAGCTTGCTCCACCTTTGCCACGAGTTGCCTTGGTGTTGCACTACTTACTGGATAAGATAGTACAACACTATATTTAGTCCTGAAGATAATTTCAGGCGCAAACTTTGTTTGCTCTCACTGGGATAAAGGATTAAACTAAATCTATTATAGTCTAACCTAGTGATAAATAAATTTTCAACATTATAAGACGTTGTTGATCTGCAACAAAATACCAGCATATGTGAGATTGATAAGACAGAAGAACCGCTGATACTAAAAAAAACAAAAAACAAATGAATTTAGGATTCCAAAAGTGTGGATAATTCCAATAATGATCGGATGTTATGTATATTGAGTCTCAGTAAACAAAATAAAATTCTTGGAAAACGGAGCGAAATATACACAAACCAGAGAAATACACATAACACGTGCAACAAATTTTATGAGATGATTTGCTGCTACATCAAACCATATTTATTCCTGCAATACTCTCTCTCTCATAAGTTTTTTTTTTTTAATTATGCCATCATAAATTCACTTATTCATGTTTAGAATTTATAGGATCGTGCTATTTGCTCTACCCAGCAACTTACAGGATACACATATCACAAATGATAATTATTCTTTACCATTAATGAAAGTGTTTCTACTCACACTTATTCTTTCCTATTCTCACATGTCTTATAAATGATGGTTCACATATTTTCATCTTTGAGTATTTCAAATATACCGACCAAATATAGCATTCTCCTTCATTGTTTTTCTAATCAATCCTAAAACAGATTGTTCCCCCACTCTACACAGAAGTATTCAAAGTTACCTTGCAATTAATTGCATTGAACCAATTAAGATGAGTGCTGATGCGCTATGCCCTCGCAAAACTTTCATATACCGATAAAATGCAATCACACGGTCATGGGCATCGGGGGGGGCACTGCCACCGGGATCGATTAAAAAATTCCACAAATAATCGTAAAATTGATTGAGATATGTAATTTTACACCCTCGACCCTGGGAATGCTTTGTCTCTTAAAATTTTATTATGGGTTGACCTGCTGCAGGGTAGTCATAGAACATGTGTTTTATTGCAACAATAAAAGGGATCTCAGCTCACTATCTCTAATGTTTTTGGTTCATCTTTTTCTGATTTGTGAACAGTGACCGGTTCATTTGCCCTCTGTGTCTAGTGAGTTACAGAGTGAAGTGTGAATTGTAAATTTATAGTGAAACAAATTTAAACAAAAAAATACATTTTTAAAAGGTAAGTGTATGTAATTTAATATTATTTTACTTGTTAGTTTTATGATTTTTTTGCTTTTAAACTGAAATAATTTAATTTAGGATTAATTAATTAGTTGATTTTTAATAAAATATGTTGGTCAATTTTTTAATATATGAAATTGTGCTAAAAGCTATTAATACTGAATACCTTTTTTTTTTTCAAGAATTAAAGATCATTAAAATCGATGAAAAATGAAAATAATGTATTTATAGTTTACATCGACAAATAATTACATCAAAAAAAGCTAAAAGACATTTATTGATGTAATTATTTGTCTCCAAGCTCCCCACCTCCTGAAAATTTTCTGCAGACACACGCCCATACATACGGTCAAATTGACGTGAAATTTGTAGAGGGTTGCATAACCCACATGACAGCACACCCAACCGAAATGGGCATGCGACGCCACTGCTTCATATGTATTACTATGGACAGTTTGGGTAGCCAAGGATGATGAGATGTTGGAAAGGGTTCAGAGATGATTAACTAAGTTGGTTTCTTGAGTGTGGACAGATTGAGAGATTGATTTTTTTGCTTTTAAACTGAAATAATTTAATTTAGGATCAATTAATTAGTTGATTTTTAATAAAATATGTTGGTCAATTTTTTAATATATGAAATTGTGCTAAAAACTATTAATACTGAATACCTTTTTTTTTCCCAAGAATTAAAGATCATTCAAATCGATGCAAAATGAAAACAATGTATTTATAGTTTAATCGACAAATAATTACATCAAAAAAAGCTAAAAGACATTTATTGATGTAAATAATGTATTTATAGTTTACATCGACAAATAATTACATTAAAAAAAGCTAAAAGATATTTATTGATGTAATTATTTGTCTCCAAGCTCCCCCCCCTCCTGAAAATTTTCTGCGGACACACGCCCATACATACGGTCAAATTGACGTGAAATTTGTAGAGGGTTGCATAACCCACATGACAGCACACCCAACCGAAATGGGCATGCGACGCCACTGCTGCATATGTATTACTATGGACAGTTTGGGTAGCCAAGGATGATGAGATGTTGGAAAGGGTTTAGATATTATTACTATTATTACTATTATTACGGGCAACTCCAGGGAGTCATTGGACTCATCGAGGGAGGCCCCAAATCATATTCATCACAACTATTTGACATTCATACAGTATCTATCATACCTCGCCTTAAACTCATTCACTGTCACCGCATCCACCACAGACTCAGGGGAGCACATTCCACTCATTCACTACTCTAAAAGTAAAGAACCCAGATCTAACACCTTTACTAACCACACTTTTGCCCAGTTTCCATGGATGTCCCCTAGTCCTCCCACAACCAGCCCTGTTCTCAAAAATATCTTCTGAATTAATTTTATAGAAACCCTTCAGTAATTTGAATGTCTCAATCATATCTCCCCTCCTCCGCCTATCAACCAATTTTTGCAACCCACAAATCCTCAACCTGTTCTCATACGGTTCATTCCACAGACCTGCTATCATCTTGGTCACTCGCCTCTGGATCCTCTCCACCTCCTCCCCATCAAGAAGAAACCTAGGTGACCAAATCTGAGCACAGTAGTCTAGATGGGGTCTTATCAAGGCTCGATACAGAGGAACAATAACCTGCTTGTCATCGTATTCTTCAGCAACCAAGTGATTTGATGAGCTGTTTTGGTCACTTTTGCAATGTGTCCCCTAAATTTCAATTCCTTATCTACCAACACTCCTAAATCTCGTGCCTCATCAATTTCCTGGAGCACGGTTCCACCAATGCAGTAAACTGCCGCCAATCTTTTCACCCCAAAATGCATAACCTTACATTTTGCCACATTAAACTGACATCCATTCTCCTTAGCCCAGACCTCCAATCTATCCAAATCATCCTGCAAAATTTTGACGTCATCTGCATTCACTATTGCCCTACCCAACTTCGCATCATCCGCAAACAAATGAACTGTTCCTCTCAGATCATTTCCTATAATCATTTATGAACAAATTAAACAGCAGTGGTCCAAGAACAGATCCCTGTGGCACACCACTAGTCACAGGCCGTCTTGTGGACTCTACTCCCGAGTAAACCACTCTCTGATATCTCTCCGTCAACCACCCTCCTATCCATCTCACCAACCCTATGTCCATTCCCATATGCTGCAATTTACTGATTAGAATTCCATGTGGAATCCTGTCAAAGGCCTTGGCAAGGTCCAGTAGAATCACCGTAAACCCATTACCCTTATCCAGTTCAGCCGTCACTGTGTTATAATACGTGAGCAAGTTACTGAGGCATGACCTACCCTTCACGAAACCATGCTGTCCCCGATACAGTATCCCATTTTCTTCTATCCAATCTTGTATTTTTCCTCTTGACTATTTTCTCTAAGACCTTGACAATGATTCCTGATATGCTAATCGGTCGGTAATTTACTACAGCAGTCTTGGAACCACCTTTATACAGTGGAACTATTTTCCCCTCTTTCCACCTGCTCGGGACTAACCCAGATCCGAGACTCAAATTAAACAAAATGGTCAAGGGTACTGACAATTCTTTAGCTGCTTCTCGTACAACACGAGCTGGTATACCATCCAATCCCACAGATGTATTGACATTGAGGTTATGCAATAGACTACTCACCTCCACTTCATTAACCACAATTTCCGTATAATCTACTGGTTTATTCGTTTTTGCAATGTCACCACCTGGATGATATACTTTTGCAAAGTGCTCACTCAGTAACTCAACTATCTCAACTGATTCAGTTACCTCCCTACCATCGGCATTCTTTAAAAATCAATCTGCCATGTACATTTTTCCTTTTACTTGCTACATATCTAAAAAACTGTTTAGGATTCTCTTTAGCCTGCATGGCCAATGTTCTTTCGTAATCCTTTTTTGCTTTTCTTACCACACTCGTCACCCTTCTGGCCTGTGCTTTATACCGTTCATGTGCCTGCTGGTCACCCTTCTCCTTAAATTCCCTCCATAGTTGTTTCTTTTTTTGCAACTCAAGCTTAATGGTGTTATTCATCCATTTAACCCCTACTTGATTTATTATTCGGACTCTAGGTATACAGTCAGCCATTGCTTCATGCAAGCACTTCTTAACTACCCTCCCATGCACTATCAACTTCTAGTCCTTGCAGTTGTACATGCCATGGCACTGAACCAATCAAACTCCTAAGCTTGTCATACTTTCCAGCCCGATAATTCCACATGTACCCTGTCTTAATTGAAAATTCTACACCTTTAGCCACCTCCCAAGTTAAGACCCTATGATCACTCTCACCGATTGGTGGCAATGTGGTCATATTTGTTACAGCCAAATCCTCAGATGTAATTACTAGGTCAAGCACTCTCTGACCCCTAGTATTTTCCATTACATGCTGTCGCAGATAGTTATCCCTTAATAACCGCATAAAATCCAGTTCCTTCCTCCCGTGTGTCCTCTCCTCACTCCAATCGATGCGACCGTAGTTGAAATCTCCCATAATAATCACCCTCCTTCCACCCATTTCTTCTATTTGCTTGTGCATACTGTCACCATCATCTTTTCCATCACCTGGTCTATAGCAGCACCCAATTGTATATTTAGTTCTGCTAGCCACAATCTCACACCAAATGGCCTCAAATGTGCTCTTTTCTCTATCCTGCAATTCAACTTCTATTCTCCTTGGCTGGAGCTCATCAGCTATCATCAACAATACTCCTCCCCCCATTTTATTCTCTCTGTCATTCCTGAACACACTATACCCATCACATTCAATCCCACTAGTTATATCATCTACAGTCAGCCATGTTTCACTAATACCTATAACCTGTGGTCTGGAAGTGCCCAACCATGGCCAAAAACTCTTCCTTCTTGTTCCTAATACTCCTAGTATTAGTGTACATGAATTTAAGACCCCCATTAGCCCCAACCATACCTTGACGCCTTATATTAACTATCCCACTCAGATTTGTTGTCCTTATTTGCTGTGGCATATTATATTCATTCTTACATTCAACTGCCTCTATAAGTACTGTTTCTCTACTCCCCCCCCCCCCCCCCTAACAAATCTAGTTTCCCTGAATTTGTACATCCACTACATTCAGCAACACTTTCTCAAGTCTTCTTACACCGTAACCATTCAAATGCAAGCCATCCATCTTATATAGATCCTTTCGCCCATCAAACTCACTCCACACATCCACAAATTCCACACCACTCGTCATACATAACCCACGCATAAAGTCATTTGCAATTATAGCCCTCCTCTTAAACATTTCACTGTCATACCGTGGCAAAAGACTAATCATTCTAACTCTCTCACTCTTTTCTTTTGCTACCTCAAACAATTCATTCAGGTCTTCTATCATTTCCATTTTATCTCCTTTCAAATCATTCGTACCTGCCACAACAATCATTTTTTTCACCCTTTCCTTTTGCTCTCTAATAGACGCAGTTACGTCCTTTATGGTCGCACCAGGTTGGTACGATTTTGTCAAATCCTCTACTAACACACCTCGTAATAACGAGTCTCCATACGGCACTCTATCCTTCATTTTGTTCATGTTCACATTCATACGTCTATTTTTCCTGTCATACCTTTTATTATTGGTTGGTTCATTCAGTCTACTTTTGTTCATGCACTCTAGCTGCTGTTTTGCTCTTTCTATCGCACTATTCAACAACGCGATCTCACTCAATGCATCTATCTCATCTTTTTTGTTCTCTGAGAAACCATTTATACTATCATTCCCACTCTCACAATTTTCATGTACAACCTTGCCGTTTCCTGTCATATCCCCGTTTCCTTCATTCTGAAGGTTGACAAAAATATCACACTCACGATCCGAAATACACTTCAATTCCGCATTCTCCCTACATTTTCTACACACATTCAATCCTTTATTATCATCTAACCACACTCCGACCGCACTCTGCAAAGCGTACATTTCACAGCTAGTACACTGATTCATTTCTTTTATGCTACCGTTCTTTGATAACGATGGCGAACCTACATTACTGGCCGCCATTTTCCTTCGCACAGGTGCCATTATTATCTGTGACGTGTTTTGTCAAATTATACCCTAATCTTTAATAATTATTCAATCAATAAATAAGAGGAAAAAAAAGCACAAACATCAGAACATTCAAGTACTAAACATAATTAAATAAAATGAAATATAACTAAATACAGTAACTTAGCTTCGTTTTGTCTTCCACCGTTACGCGTTCGATTCCGACGGTACCAAAATATATTATATCGCGACAGCAACTAACTTCCAAAAAACAACCACTGAAGTACACTCGTATTCAGAGAAACAATTTAGCACTCGAAAACGTAGAAAAACGGGGAAAAAAGCGGACTATTCACCGATTAAAAATCACTTTCTTCTGCACAGCTCAAATTCGAGATGATTAACTAAGTTGGTTTCTTGAGTGTGGACAGATTGAGAGATTGATTTTTTTGCTTTTAAACTGAAATAATTTAATTTAGGATCAATTAATTAGTTGATTTTTAATAAAATATGTTGGTCAATTTTTTAATATATGAAATTGTGCTAAAAACTATTAATACTGAATACCTTTTTTTTCCCCAAGAATTAAAGATCATTCAAATCGATGCAAAATGAAAACAATGTATTTATAGTTTAATCGACAAATAAGTACATCAAAAAAAGCTAAAAGACATTTATTGATGTAAATAATGTATTTATAGTTTACATCGACAAATAATTACATCAAAAAAAGCTAAAAGACATTTATTGATGTAATTATTTGTCTCCAAGCTCCCCCCCTCCTGAAAATTTTCTGCAGACACACGCCCATACATACGGTCAAATTGACGTGAAATTTGTAGAGGGTTGCATAACCCACATGACAGCACACCCAACCGAAATGGGCATGCGACGCCACTGCTGCATATGTATTACTATGGACAGTTTGGGTAGCCAAGGATGATGAGATGTTGGAAAGGGTTCAGAGATGATTAACTAAGTTGGTTTCTTGAGTGTGGACAGATTGAGAGATTGATTTTTTTGCTTTTAAACTGAAATAATTTAATTTAGGATCAATTAATTAGTTGATTTTTAATAAAATATGTTGGTCAATTTTTTAATATATGAAATTGTGCTAAAAACTATTAATACTGAATACCTTTTTTTTTCCCAAGAATTAAAGATCATCCAAATCGATGCAAAATGAAAACAATGTATTTACAGTTTAATCGACAAATAATTACATCAAAAAAAGCTAAAAGACATTTATTGATGTAAATAATGTATTTATAGTTTACATCGACAAATAATTACATTAAAAAAAGCTAAAAGATATTTATTGATGTAATTATTTGTCTCCAAGCTTCCCCCTCCCCTGGAAAATTTTCTGTGGACACACGCCCATGCATACGGTCAAATTGACATGAAATTTGTAGAGGGTTGCATAACCCACATGACAGCACACCCAACCAAAATGGGCACACGATGCCACTGCTGCATATGTATTACTATATACAGTTTGGGTCGCCAAGGATGATGAGATGTTGGAAAGGGTTCAGAGATGATTGACTAAGTTGATTTCTTGAGGGTGGACAGAATGCAAATTACAGAGCCTAGTGGGTTGAAGGAAGAGGGGAGATATGATTGAGACATATAAATTGGTAAGGGGTAATTACCAGATTAGCATGAATGAGATTTTTCATATATCTGGAGACAGGGAGAGAATGAGAGGCCATCCCTGGAAGCTGTATAAGGTGGATGTGAGCAGTAGATTTTTTTGCATGGAGAGTGGTGGGTGATTGGAATGCATTGCCTGAGATAGTAATGAGTTCAGAGACAGTGAATGCATTTAAGTCAAGGAATGATAAGCTGTGCATTTGGGAGTAGGACCCCAAGATAAGTCACTTGACTCCACGGAGGTCTGTTAATAATAATAATAATTAGTCTCATCATGGGAGGGCCATCTTAAACAACACAAAGTCTATCACATCATTCCTTAAACTCCTTCACTGTTTATGCTTTCACCACCCTATCAGTTAATGCATTCCAAGGTCCAACTGCCCTCCATACAAAAAAAACGCCATTCCTCGCCCTCTTGCTCGCCACTTCCATTCGTAACTTCCAGGGATGGCTCCTTGTTTTTGCTTCTTCCTCTTGATCTACCATACAAAAAAAATTCCCTACTTTAGGTCTTAAAAGCCTGAAACTATCTCTCAACAGTTTAAATGTCTTATATTCTTTGTAACTAATGACCAAACTTTGCAGTCCACATGTCCTCAGTCTATCCTTATAACCAACGCTGTATAGTCCTGATATTATTTTTATTATATGCCTTTGCAACCTCTCTCAAAGGTGACATGAAAACAGGAGAAAAAGATATCCTTGAAGTATGGAGTAATTACTTTGAAAAACTGCTAAATGAAACAAGAAGTGATGACAGCACAGTGATAAAAAACACTGACCAGGCATGCAGTCAGGAATACATATCCATACTTGAAGTAGAAAAAGCCATCAAAGGCTTGAAATGTGGAAAGGCAGCAGGAGTAGATGATATTCGACCAGAAATGTTGAAGTATGGTGGTATAAAAGTCTTACAGTGGCTGCACTGCATAGTTTAGAAAGCCTGGACTGAGGGACGAATTCCCGATGATTGGAGTAGAGCTCTCATAGTACTCATATATAAAAAGGGAAATAAAACTGAATGTGAGAATTACAGAGGTATTTCCCTACTGAGTGTTCCTGGCAAAATCTATGCAAGTATACTTGAGAAACGGTTGAGAAGAATTGTGGAAGAAAAGCTTGGTGAAGAACAAGCTGGATTCAGGCCAAATAGAGGCTGTCAGGATCAGATCTTCACTTTACGACAAATAGTTGAGAAAGCATGGGAATATAACAAAGATCTGTATTTAAGTTTTGTCGATTTGGAAAAGGCATATGACAAGGTGCCAAGAGAGAATCTATTCAATACGCTGCAGTTATATGGTGTCAATGGGGCATTATATCAAGCAATACTTAGTCTTTATTTGAGTTGTAAGTCAGCAGTTAGAATTGAAGGAAGTACAGGAAGATGGTTTAATGTTAAATCTGGTGTCAGACAAGGATGTACATTATCCCCTCTGTTATTCATTATCTATATGGATCACATTATGAAGGAAAGTGGTATTAAACCTGATATCAAAATTGGAGATGTTAATGTCAGCTCTTTGCTTTATGCGGATGATGTTATACTTCTAAATAAATCCGCTATAAGTCTGCAAGATTCTCTGACTAAATTGAATAGCTGTTGTAATAGATATGGTATGAAGGTCAGCAATAAAAAGACAAAGACAATGAAAATAGGCAGAATCATTGAAAATGTCAACTGTGTTGTGAATGGAGAACCTGTGGAGCAAGTAAAACATTTCAGTTACTTAGGCACGATTTTTACTGAAGATGGTAAATTAAATATAGAAATAGACAACAGCAGAATCAGCAAAGCTGGTATGGTGGGAAGTCAATTGAATAAATTCATATGGAATAAGAGAGAAATTAGTCGGAACACTAAATTAGCTGTATACAAGACAGTGTTCAAACCAGTTTTAACTTATGGATCTGAGAGCTGGGTCAGAAGTAAAACACTTGACCAAAGACTAGAGACCGCAGATATGAGAGTCCTGAGAAAGATTAGAGGCATGAACAGATGGCATCAATGGCAATATCATATTAAAAATAAGGATATTAGGAAAGAACTTGACATTGTCAGCATCCAGGAATGCGTTAGCAGAGCTAATCTCAGGTGGTATGGTCACTTAAATAGAATGGGAGAGGAAAGATTAGCAAAACAAGTGTTCTCTGCCAGGTTGGCAGGAAAACGACCCAGAGGAAGACCAAGATATAGGTGGATTGATACAGTACAAAGTGCCTTAGACGATAGAAATATAAGATCTGATAATGTTGGAGTCTTGACAAGTAACAGACTGATTTGGAGGAAAATTGTAGATAGGAAGTTAGTAATGATGTAAATTTTTCATGTAGTACTGTCATATCCTGTACATCCCTTGAGGGTACATGGCAGGAATTTGATGATGATGATGCAACCTCTCTCCAAGGTTAATTTATCCCCTTCAAATCCCAGTGACCAAATCTGAGCAATAAGCCATGTGTGGTCTAATCAGGGCTTTATACAAAGGAACCACAACTCTTCTATCTCTTCTATTCAGTGTCCTCCGTATTGCAGCAATCCTCTGGGTTACCTTCACCATCTTTGGGATATGTTCCCTAAACTTCAAGTTTCTCTCAGTCACCACCCCAAGGTCCCTTGTTCCTCCACAGTATGCAGCTTCCCATTGATGGAACCCAAACTTTGAGACATTACATTTAGTTGCATTACACTGGAATCCATTCATTTGCCCAGCTCTCCAGCTTGTTCAAATCCACAGGCACTATTACTAATATCCTTTCCCAGAGTCATATCATCTGCAAACAACTGAATGTCTCTCTGCAATCCAACGACAATTTCATTGGTATAAAGGTTAAACAATATGGATTCCCAATACTGCTCCCTCATACACAACTTTATGATAATCTATCAGACAGCCAATCACCAATCCAATTCACTAGCTAACCTGATATTCAAACCCATATTCTGTAACTTAATTATCAGCTTATGATATGGCACCCTGTCAATCGACTTTGTAAATTCCAAAAAAAGGCACTATATACCTTTCCCTCATCAACTGCTCTCATTACTTTATTATAAGGCTAATCGCCTTAAAAACTAATTTACAAATCCATGCTGACCCTTGCAGATAACAATACTCTCATTTGCCCAATACCGTACACAATCTCAATCTCTCACTAATTTCTCCAAAATCTTAACAACTACAAAGAAATACAAACTGGCCTATAGTTTGACATGTCCATTTTACCATTATCCTTCTTCTTCTACTCCTTGGTCACCTTTCCCACAGCCAGACTCTCAGTGAAAAGCAAAGTCAACAGAGTTGTTAGTTCCTTAGCACATTCTCTTAGAATACATAGTGAAATCCCATCCAGTGCCAATGCTTTATTGACATCCAGAAAACTTAGTATTCGTAACATGCTCTCCTCTCGCACTTCCAAACCGTGAATCCCCAACATCCCTCCAGTAATAAAACTTTCATTTTTTTTTTCAGGGTAAAATACTCCAAAAAAAGTGGAGTTGTTTAATGATCACTATGTCTTCTGCATCAGTCACTCTACTCTTCCACAATCAATCAATCCCCCTTCTACTGACTACAGAATGACAAAATTCCTTCAGATTTTCCTTGGATATCTCAGGGCTAATTTCAAGTTTTGCCTTCATAACCATGCTAGTCACTTTCCAAGTTTGAGTCTTACATTCCTTGTGCAACTGCTCTCCACCCCACTCCTGATACTTTTTCCATAACCTCCTTTACAACTATAGTTCCTGTTTGTCATTAGTCATCCACTTTACATCAAATCTTATTCTCTTTTTCACTTGAAGTATACAACTTGTGATTTGTTCTATAGGTACCTCCACTATCACTTCAGTGAAATGGTAACCATTACTCTTCCACTTTTTGTTGGGCCTGATAAAACAAAAGCAGCAGCTACCCAACATCCATTTTCAGTATAAACTGTGAAAACATAGAACTTGCTTCTCCTCTTTCTCTTTTATTCCATCTTCCTGTGTCCTTTTTTTACTTGAGATATACAACTTGCAATTGCTGCTAATAAATATTTATTCACTAGTTTCCAATTCTTTCAACCACAGAACTGCCCCAAGTTAATTTCTAAGATTATTACAATAACCTGCCCTAAAATTTGACATAAATGTATTTCTTCTCAGCACTTCTGCATGTCTACTCATACCCCCCCCCCCCCAAGTCAAGACCACATGGTTACTCTCTCCAACTGGGGCAGGGATGACATTATGATACAATCAGATCCTTTGATGCTAGGACTAAATCCAAAACTTTAGCCTCTTGTTTCTTATACTATATGATGCCTGAGACAGTTGTCCCTTAAAAATTCAGAAATTCCATTTCCTTACTACTACATGCTGTGTCCTCTTCCCAATTTATACTGCTGTAGTTGAAATCTCCCATAATGATCACTTGTTTTGCACTTTCCACACTCAACTGTCTAAACATTTCCTGCTCCTCAAATTCTGAATTCTCTGGCCTACAGAACATCCCACTAAATATCCTGTTCTTCCCACTCTGCCCTCACATCATATACTCTCAATTGTACCATTTCCCTCCAAATCCTCTGCTCTGAGAGGACACAGCTGACCACTCATCATAAGCAATACTCCACCACTGCATTTGTCCTTCCTATCTTGCCGAAATACACTATACCTTCTATTTCTATTCAAAATTATTTCCTGTCAGTATGTCATCTTCTTTCAACTGTTTCACTGATCCCAATAATCTTTGGACCAGCTGAGGCTATCCATGCCACTAATTAATCTCCATTATTTCTGATACCCTTGACATTTGTATGAAGAGGTGTTAATGAATTGTCAGTATGCCTATATTTATTATTATTCCCTACAGACTCTACTGGACTCTGCATTACACTACACGTTCTCCCATCTCACAGGGTCTAACCTCACAAGAGGCCACCCCCTGCTTCTATCCACCCTGAGAACTTTAGTTTTCCTGCACTTATACTCTCATTTGCTCTGAAAACAACACTGTCATCAGATGCCTATGTCCTTCCTCATTTAAATGCAGTCCATCCATCCCTTGTATACAGTTCTTATATCCTCAAATGAACTTCAAGCATCTACATAATCCAATCCTCTCTCTCTTTTGACACAATCTTGTTATCATGCCATTTATTACTGATGCTCTTCTCATAAACCTCAAATCTCTCACTTCCTGATTCAAACTACCTCTCAGGTCATTTGTACCTACTATCACAACCATCTCATTCACTCTTTCACACCAGCCTGGATGGCCGAGTGGTTGGCATATCTGCTCTACAGCCAAGAAGCTACGGGTTTGAATCCCGGCAAGGGCATAGATGTTTGTAATTGTCCTACTAATCAATTACCATATGTACTGCTGCGACCTGTGTAATGATGCAGTATCACTCTTGATGTCTTTATGCCATAAAAAATCAAATAAAAATAAATAAATAAAAAATCACTCTTTCACATTGCTTAATTGCTAGTCATGATCTCTCTATTGTTCATTCCTCCAGGCAAGAACTCCTCCAGCATTCTATTTTGCACTCCATGAATAACTGAATCTGCATATATCATCACACCTTGCACTGCTCCATTCATTTCTTGTTCACTTGCAGTCCTCACTGTCTGTCTGTTTCTCTCTCTCTCTCTCCTTACATCCCCACATACCTGACTTCCTGTCATCTCTCCATCCACAGCTCCTACACTATCTTGAATCCCCCCTCAATCTCTCTCATCCCCCCCGGCACTCCTACTCTCTCTTTCTATCATTCCCACAATTCTGTCTCAATCCCTCCCCCCAAAGATGCCCTAATATTCTTTTCATGCATCTGAAATCATTCTCCATTGTTGTGTTGGAAAAAGTGCTGATTCACTTTTGATGAGTCATCCTTTTTCTGACCCAACATAAGGTAACCTCAGAAGGGATGGATAAGGACATACTTATGCCTCCAGATGGAAAATGTGCCTATTAATGATCTAGGAAATGTATATATTCAGTTTTGTAAATTTTAAGTAATGTTAAGGAAGCCCATAAACTGAACAGGGAATGTTTATGAATTAATTAAGATAGAAAATCATGTATAATTGCTAAAAAGATGTGTATAAAGTGATACAAGTTTTGGGCCATGTCAAAGACAGTTCGCAGCCCCGGTGACCAATCGGCAGCCTGCGTATGCATGACGACACCATCGAGTGAGGGTGCTGTTTTGTAGTATATAGGTTTTTTGGCGGGGATTTGAATTGCCTCTTCTCTTCTGTTTTTTCATCGGTTCCTGGTTTCCTGAGCGGAGAGCTAAGTAGCTGTGGAAAGCTTGCCGCCATGTGTAGCAAGAATTTCCCCTTGCTATACGTGCCACGTGGATCAAAGCTGCAGCTATAATGCAACTAGAGTTCCAGAAGAAAGGGCCGCTGGTGAATTTATGCCAGTGTATAAGTCAGTGAAAGAGTGCTCCTCTTCGAGTAGAACAAAAGAATAGCGGAGACGCCATTAAAGAAAATACTGTGAGAAGATCTGAGAATCTAGATAAGAAGGTCCTAAATCCACCAGGTAAAGCAAGAACGGTAAGCAGAAACCTTTTGTATTAAGTTAGAGTGACCGTGGAGGAAGGAGAAACTGAACTTTGAGAAAACAGCCAATTTCTGTGCAGTGTCTAAAGAACTGTCTGCATTTGGACATTTTGTCTACATCTAAGGAATAAAAGGCATCTTAGGCTTGAGCCGAATAGGAAACCGAGGCTTCGGACTGTTTGTGTCGGGAGAAGGAAATTAATGTCATTATGTTAAAGTTTAATTTGAATGCTAGCTAAAATTCTGGGGGGGGGGGGAGATAAAGTCTGAATATAAGAAGGAATGTTATCTCATGAAATCTATGCAGGAATTGCAGAATTGGCCTGTATATATATGTATTTTATATGAATGATAGAAATGGGTAATTTAGCATAAATTAACAGAGTCTGAGAATAGAAATATAAGGAAGTGTAAGATTTTGTCAGTATAAGAAATTATAGTGTGGAACTTTTTTTGATGTGTTAATTTAAGGAAAGGGAGGGAACTCAGACTCTTTTAGAATTGAAGGTTTAACTAAAATGTATTTCCATGTTTGTGTCAAAATAAATGTATTTCTTATGTGTAAACCAAATGAGTTTGTCATGTTTCTGTGGATTGAATTACCGCTTGGAAAATCACGAACCGTGTATTAGAGGGAAATCCATTAGTAACATAAGAAACGGGACCACGACTGCAAACTTCTTGATCCCTGCATTCTTTTTCTTAGTATCCTAGAATAGTATATCAGAATTCAGTTGCCGGCTGGCGCAGTCATAAAATAATATAAATTTGTCGGCAAACGAAATAACTGATAATAAGTAGCATAAAATAACAACTGATAAGTACATAAATTAAGATAAAAGATAAAGATAATATAAAAATAAGAAAAGCCATGACATAACACCATACATTCCACCTCCCCTCTCTCTCTCTCTCTCTCTCCAAGCAACCTACTCTCACTCTACATTCATCCAACCAATGGTCACCATCCTCTAAATCTACTACATTCACTTTTACACAATATTCATCGTTCTCATCCTTCATCATGCTACTCATATACTGGCATTCACTCGTTTCTGACACATTGCTACTGCAGCAACTTAAATATAAGTAGTTGTACTTCAATCCTCATCTGTATCCTACAAACAGCACTAATGTGCTTGTAAGTTCTCTCTCTCATGTATGGGATCAATATATAGACTCACACAGCTTATGCCAACAACAAAGAGATTATCAAGAAACTATATTTGATTTATACAGAAGACTTTTAATCAAGGCAGAGATTTGAAAGTAAAAAAAGTGAGTGGGGGGGCAGAACACATCAATAATTTCAGCTCTACTATGGACAAGTTTCCAATATCAACTATAGCATGAATATAAAACAAATGCAATACACTCAAAAGGACCCCATGTTCTTTTATATGACAACTTTCCAAACAGAATCCCCTCCAAATAACACAAATCCAACATATAATAAATTTTTTTTCTACCTCTTTCTGCTCTTTTCAAAACCTATGACAGTATGAAAAATGAAAGAATTTCATCTGCTCTTATCAAGAATCCAACTTCCTCCCATCCCACAGATAAAATGAAATAAAATTTATTCAATCAACTTTTATCTATCATTCTTTATCCTTTGATTTTTTTAAGCATTAATTAACCCAGTGATTTGGCATGCTGTCCTGAAAACATAGCCTGCTAGCACAGAAATCTAATCAAAACAAACTGGCATGAAAAACAGTCTCTAAAAACTATTATTAATTATGTATTAATATTAAAAATACCTTCTTAATTTCATATACATGGTCATGTCCACCAAGAATAAGATCAATTTCATCCACATTCTCTGCAAGCCGACAATCATTTGGTGTTCTCATGTGAGTTAATGCAATTACATAATCAACACCTTCCTGAAAAATAATATATATATATATGGGAATAAATTTTTAACTTGGGTATATTGTATATTAGGATAACCAAGCAATTTTATATGCTTGGTTATTTTAGCTTGGTTATAATGGAGTTAAAATAACCAACCATATAAAATTATATATGTTTGGTTATTTTAAAATCATACATATTATCATAAAATAATAAATTAATATACATATACTATTCAGAAACACATCGCATAAAATATGCAGAATAAGGAAAACTTAAAAGTTCATGATTTAAAATCTACATAAAAAAATGCAAGGAGTATGCAACGCAGATAAATTTTTGTAAAACCAAAACAATGGCAACAGGAGCTAGAGAACTTAACTTAGAAGTGCAAGAAAATAAACTTGAACAATTCAAAACTTAATTATTTAGACACAATAATCAAGTCAGGTTTAATTATGAAGAAATTATCAAACACAGAATAAATGTAAGATAGAGAAAAATACACATATCTGTAAAAAAAACTTAAAATCAAAGTATACAGCTCAATGATACTCCCCACAGTTCTTTATAATGTACTTGGATTATTAAACAGAAGGAAGATTGACAGGATTTGAAAACAAGTTCTGAGGAAAATACATAAAACAGCACAAACTGAAATGGAAACCAATTGGAAGGTCAGCGAAGAATTATATTACTATATTCCAAAAATAGAAAGATTAACAGAAAAATACACTGGTGTGTAAAAGCTAAGGACGACTGCATTTTTACCTGTATATGAAAAAATTTTCATGATTACAGCTGAATGTGGATATAAATTTATTGTCCGCATACTAATAAATCATGTCACACAAAAATGGTGTTATAAATTTCATACAAATTAAATTGCAATACATTTTCGGCAAAAGTTACAAAGTTCCTAAGGATACAGTTAAGGAATTAATGTACAGTGCTCACAGAAAACTATGCAAAAAGACATTTCAGTATAGAAAATGTCCACCCTGATCTATGATGCAGCTCTCACAATGTCATACCATGCTTAGCACCAAGTGATTCAGGAGTTCTTGAGGCAAACTGACCCACTCCTTCTTCAGAACAAGGATAAGGCCTTGTTTGTTTTCTGGAGGGGAATTTTGAGCAATAATGCATCTCTCTATCATATCCCAAACGTGTTCTATGGGATTTAGATCTGGGGAGCATGCTGGCCATTCAATTCAATTAATATACTCAGTCTCCAGAAGTATCTCCACTGCTCATGTACAATGTGGTGTGACCATCAATAAAAATGAATTCTTCGCCTACAGCACCACAGAACAATCAAACATGATGTTGAAGAACTTTGTTGCAATATCATTCACCAGTCATCATCCCTTTTTCCTAGTACTTAGAGCTCAGTGCATTCATTAAGCATAATGTCTCTTTACACCATGACTCCAGCACTGCCATATCTATCCCTTTTGAGATTCTCACAATGGTAGCATTACCACTTTCATGCCAAATCAAATGATATCTAGAATCAGAAGAAAGACTAAAATGACTCTCATTTGTAAAAAGTACATCAGCCCATTGGTGTCTTGTCCAATTTTTATGGATACAATACCACTGAAAATGTTCTCTACGATGAGTCTTTGGACTCCTTGGAGGTGGCATGAGTAATAATAATAATGAGCTGTGAATAAATGGAATGCAGACTACAGACCTTCAGGCATATAGACCTGTTTGGTGCAGATGTGTTGCCACAGCTTGTCAAGATATCTGCGTACCTGTGCTTGAATGAAGCCGCCTGCAAGCTGACCCTCCTTGATGCCATTACATCTTGTTGTTATAACCAAAAATCTGTCTTCGTGTTCCGTGGTAAAGCGAGATTATCCTCTTAGCATATGTCTAGAACACATTCCATTGGTTTGAAACCCTTCTTCAAGCTTTCCCAATAATTTCTTTCCTGAGCAACATTGTCTAGATGATGTCTTTGAGACATTACAAGCCGTTCAAGTTTGCAACTTTATTCCTTTATGAAAAGAGCTTCTAACACAGCTTAGCGCAGTCGTTTGTCTTTTGTCCTGTTGAGTGCTACCACGTGATCCCTTTGCACGTGATTTGAAACTTTGAATGTGTACCTGCTTTCTACTCAAAATTCTACTGCAAATTGTCACAAACTGATTTATCAGAATTTGCAGTTGTAATCTTCAGAAATAATGTTCATCCTTAAGTTTCACCAGTGTAGTAAGTTGTATGAACATGTCTGAACATGCCGACCTGGCTGGCCGAGTGGTTAGCATATCTGCTCTCCAGCAAAAAGGCTACGGGTTCGAATCCTGCCGTGGGCATGAATGTTTGTGATTGTTTGTGGAAATACTAGTGGTAGTGGTCGGTGGTAGATGTCGTTGGTGTAGTTGTGGTTAGTTGGTGGATTGAGTGGTGGAGAAGGAGTATAGATGAGTCTTTGGACTCCCTGGAGGTGTCAAATAATAATAATAATGTCAACAGAATACCTGCTGAAAGATTTTCTCAAATTCTTCAAAATAGAAGAGTAGAATATACCACTGGGAAAACTAAGAAGAAAATGGATTAAAAAAAAACTTCAAGGATATAAGTGGTCTGAACTCTAACAGAAATTTAAATAACTTGGATACAGACAGATTGGACTGGAAAGCTGTTATTCATGATAGCCCAGTGCATGTTAGGCAGAGGAGGAGGATTCAGAAATACATTAATTTTCATGAGTTGTACAAAATATAAATTACGAAAAAAAATTAATTTATATATTTCTTTCATAAATTTTAACAGAAAATTACATTGTGTACTATTCTTTTTGTATTAACTCCTTCATAGTTTTGCAAATGATCACAATCAACTGTTAATAACAATTTAGCTTTAAAATCTTCAGCATCTTATCTTTAAGATGCTGAAGATTTTATGTGGTATCGACATTTTCAATGTCGATACCACAGTAGGCTCATTTCACATAGTCAGTCTGACAGGAGACTGACTATGTGAAATAAAAAAAGCTTACTAATACTGACAGTATTCTCGGATCTTCACAGCACAGGAAACATGTGTTTGTGTCCAGAAGGTAGTCACACATTTACACTATCTTCTACGATGTGAATGGCACCATTCAGTCAGATACCAAATGACTTGAAGAAAAGAGTAGGATACCCTTGGAGGGTAATGGATGGCAATGCTGTAGCCAATGAAGTTCTAACTGAGGTTCGGCTATTGCTGTTACCCTCTTGCCATGATCAGAGCTTTAATAGCTCAATAACACTTTATCCCTACACTGTCCTCTACAGATAACTGGGAAGCTGAAAAGCATTCTTGCTTCGCCCCTTTAAGCCAGTCCTTATAAGGACAAATGACTTGCAGTGAAGCTGAGAAGAATTAAGCTCCAAACTCACTGTTAAATACTTATCAGATATAGAAGAGTCAGTAATTCCAAACTTCTACAAGATTGCCTACTGAACTAATATTTTTTTATGTTCTCTATGTATATTATGAAGAATTACTGAAGCAACTTATTTTTCCAATATCAAGGAAACTCTGTGATAGAATGCTTTCATAGTTTTCATTAGATTATTATTTGATACTACTAGAAATTTCAGGGAAACATTTTTTTTTTTAATACCAATATCAGTAGTTAACATTGCAGCTACCATGATAAAAGTAGCCTATCCTCCCTTTGGCAGATTTCTATATGCTGGTCTCCTACCCCCCCCCTCCATCTCAATCTCTCTATATATATGTGTGTGTGTGTGTGTTTGTGTTAATTAAAAATTTTAGCATCATCATTAACTCAGCTTACACTTGGAAAAGATGCATTAGGTTTGAGGTGTAACTATTGTTAAATCTGAATTTGTGGCACTAATCCCATATTGTGCAAGTCTGCAATGGCAAAGCTGAACTTTAGGGATGAGCACTACCTTCTCGCTCAGTATCAACAATAAGAAGTTTAGCCATGTATTACTCATTGCCAGATAAAGTCAGTGTTGACAATAAGAATTTATTATTACCATTATTCTTAACATCAGCCCATGGAGGCAAAAGACTCATTGCAGGAGGCACACAATGTTATACACAAAGCAAAGCAAATCATCCTTTAAACTCAATGTATCTATATTCACCACAATGTCAGGCAACGCATTCCACTGACCAACCACCTTCCATGCAAAGAACCTACTCCTTATGCCTCTGCTTTCATAGTCCTTATACAACTTCCAGGTATGTCGCCACACTCTACCCCCTCTCTCAATCCACAAAAAATTTGTTTCACATTAACCTGGTAATCTATTCAAGGTCCCTTTACCAACTTAAATGTCTCAATTATATCCCCTCTTGTTCTCCTATTCAAAGGCTATGCAAACTGCATTCCCTCATTCCGTCCTCATATCTCACATCCCAAAGCCCAGTTAGAACCATATCCTCATCACCATTAAAACCAGGGGACCAAATGTGTACACAGTAATCCATGCAAGGCCTGATGAAGCCTTTATACAAGGGAATCAGAACCTCTTTATTTCTACAAGTTAAGGTCCTCTGCATCATTGCCATAATCTGATGGGATGTCTTCACAACCTGTGCAACATGACCTCTAAACTTCAGATCCTTGTCCACCACAACTCAAACGTCTTTTATCTCTTCAACTTTCTTCAAAATTTCCTCAACAAGTGTATAATTTGCATCCTGTTGTTTTTGCAGCCTACCAAATTTCAGAACCTTATACTTGGCAACACTGACAGTTCCATGCTGTTGCTCACTCATACAATCTATTCAACTCCTCCTGTAAAGCCACAACATCTGTTTGATTCCTCTTCACTCTCCTCAGTTTTGCATCATCTTCAAACAGTTGTATACCAATTAAACCTATCCCAATATCATTAATATACAAATTAAATAACAATAGTCCCAAATTGTCCCTTGCAGCACACTGCCAGTGACTTTTCTCTTTCAAAACAGTGCTCCTCCCCTGCCCCATACACAACTTGCTGATACTTATCTGATGGCTATTCCCTATCTAACCCACTAGTCTATCATCCAATCCTGTCTGCTTCAGTTTAGTGACCAACTTGTGGTGTGACAATCTATCAAAAGCAATTACAAAATTTAATATACTCATACCACTGTATATATGCATCTCCCTTCTTCCAATACATTCGTCACGTGGTCATAGTACATAAGCTTGTAAAATACGACCCCCTCAAACAAACCCAAACTGACAAGCACAAAGAATACCACTGTCATCAACCCAATTTTGTATCCCTTGACTACAACTCCAGATATAGAGATCAGCCTATATGTTGCCTTAGCCTTATTACCACCTTTGTGAAGGGGAACGATTTTGCCTTCCTTCCACTCCTTTGGGACATGTGATGCTGCAAGACTTTTAAACAGGTAGGTGATAAAAGCTAATACAAACTCCTTGGAACATTCCCTTAAGACGCATGGCAATACATCATCAAGTCCTACTACCTTATTGATATCTACATATCTCTTGATTGCTTACCATTAATTCTACTCTGATTTCATTCTCTCTAGGCCTGTATAGTTCGGTGGAAGTAGTGCTTGCGTCTTCTGTGCTTGGTCACTCGAAGTTAGACTTAGGTTCGAGTCTAGTTACCGACTGGAGGAACTTTTCCTAAGCCTATTTTCGACTGGTTCCTGAGTCTCTGGCAGGGGCAAATGGATTTTTAAAAAATCCAAAACTTGTAAAAGTTTCATATGAAATTTGACCAGAGAGCTTACAGGAATATGCCCGCATTTATGAGTTGCCCTAGCTGGACCTTATAGGAGACATGATCGCTATGCCCAAGCATCCATATATCCACCTCCTATTGGTTAATTTTTATAAGGTTTCACTGGCCTGACAGCTGTTTCAAACTGGTTCGTTTTTGTTAGAGACCAGGTAAAAACCTTAAGAGAGCAAAAACTTTCTTTCAATACTAAGGAACTTGAAATGTCAGGTGTATTTTTTTTGTGTATTTTACGCACCAACCGAGAGTTCATTACGAAAAATAAAGCTCTCCGACATTTCAAGTTCCTTAGTATTGAAAGAGATTTTTTGCTCTCTTAAGATCTCTGACAAAAACCAACAATTTTGAAACAGCTGTCAGGCCAGTGAAACCTTACAAAAATTGACCAATAGGAGGTGAATATATGGATGCTTGGGCATAGCGACATTGTCTCCTATATGGTCTAGCTAGGACAACTCATGAATGCCTGTGAGTGTATTCCCATAAGCTCTCTGGTCAAATTTAATATCCACTTGATTTTTATAACGATTTAATGATAGATTTCCAGATGTCATTTAATACAAGTCACTGGTTTCAGTTGAGAGATCCATGTGAATGGATAACTGTAATGGATTCCTTTAGGAGTCTGGAATAAAAGTTTTCTTCAAATTATGGCATGGTGGGTATATCCAGGCTATTTCTAGTTAACAGTTGAAGTATAGTGGGTCAAGGACAGATCTTTCTTTTACGATCAATATTACCAACACATTCCTTCTTTCTTGCCTCAAATCTATAGCTTGTCTGCTATAGATTTGAGGCAAGAAATAATAATAATAATAATAAAAAATTTAAAAAATAATAATAATAATAATAAAAAATTTTAAAAATAATAATAATAATAAAATATTTCCTTGGAATAACCATTAAAAACAAATAAATGAGAGAGGACCTGAAGTTTTGTCTTAAGTTAATCTTCATTTTGCAAACTCAAACATGCATGATTCTAGAGGGTATGGATGATACCTAGCTTTTGGAAGGACGATGAAGCATGAAGATAGCATCTTGTTTTTTTGTTTTTGTTTATATATATATATTGATTCCATACGCAGGAGGTCGAGGGAACTATAGGCACATCGGTGACATGTCTGGGGTGTAGATATCGACTGAGACAGAAGTTTATTGATGTTTTTTGAAGAGTTGTAGTTGTTGTTAGAAGAGTTGCAATTGCAGAGGGTTGTAGTTATTTGGGAATACTTCTTGAGGAAGGCTGTTCCAGAGAACAAAGTGGACGGAATAAAAGAGGATGAATAGAAGCAGGTTCGGTGTGTTTGCAGTTGCACAATTAACAGGTGAAACAAACAATGGAGGAATGATGGCTGCCAATCCACATGGAAATATCTGTAGAATAGACACAGTACTGAAACACTGCACCTGTGAGATTGGGGTTGAAGTGAGTCTGAGAGAGGGATCATCTATGAGCCTAACTGCACACCTCTGGATGGCATCAAGGGAACTCTTAGATGCACCACCCCAAACATATGAGCAGTATTCTAAACATGGACAGATTTGGGATTTGTATATATTATTATTATTATCCAGACCTCCATGGAGTCAAAAGACTCACCGTGGAATGCATCAGGCAATGCATTCCATGGTTCGACCACCCTCCATGCAAAAAAACCACTCCTCACCCTCTTGCTCACGATTTCCTTTCGTAACTTCCAGGGATGGCCTCTTGTCATCACTCCTTCCTGATGTTCAGCCAACCAAAAGAATAAGCTCTTAAATGAAAGGGAATACTAAGTTTCTTGGATGCTGAGGAGGCCATTGATGTGATGTATTTATGCCAAGAAAGACTGGGAGTAAACATTAGTCTAAACAAAGAGATCTGATCTTGTCTGATGATTTGTGTATTACTGAGGGAAAGGGTAGGCAAATTGGGATCTCTTTTGCACGAGAAAAGGCAAGACTCTGTATTGATGTCATTGATCATCACAAGGTTGTCCTCACCCCCACTGAAGGATAGTATGTAGATCAATGTTTAAGGCACTAGTTGTAGATGATCTTCTAGCCTGGGATGTCAGAGTATTGCAAGTTTTGTCAAATGAGTAGGATGAGTGGAGAGTACCATTGTCTGCAAAGCCATGGAATGGATTAGTGGTTATTGTGAGTAGGTCATTTATGTACAGGAGAAAGAGAGTAGGTGATAGGACAGAGCCTTGAGGCACTTCAGCACTGGTGGTGAAGCTCAAAGAGAAGGAACCATCTACCCTGGCTTGCAGAGAATGACCAGAGAGAAAACTGGCTACCCAATTACAGAGGGTGGCAGGGAGATAAAAGGATGGCAACTTATTGAGCAGACCAAGATTCCACACATGGTTGAAGGCTCTGAAATGTCAAGGGTGACAGCACAAGTTTCTCTGAACCTTTTCATGGCACATGTCCAGTAGTGAGTGACGTAAGTTACAAGGTCAGCTGTGGATCTTGAATGGAGGAATCCATATTGGTGGTAAATGAATAATTGGTGGGCTTCTAAGTAGTGGAGGAATTGGCTATTGAGGACTTTTTTCCATTATTTTGGAGCGGACAGAGATGATGGCAATTTTCATCACCTCTTTTGAAATATGAGGTTTTCCATGCATTGGAATACAAAGTGTGAGT
Source organism: Typopeltis vanoorti (assembly GCF_054136105.1). Taxonomy (NCBI): domain Eukaryota; kingdom Metazoa; phylum Arthropoda; class Arachnida; order Uropygi; family Thelyphonidae; genus Typopeltis; species Typopeltis vanoorti. The sequence continues at coordinate 120,112,527 of NC_143557.1, read as the reverse complement.
TTGTTATGATATACATACACAGTGACATAACTGCCAGGTTTCTTTATAAGGAGGAAATCTGGAAATGGGATTTTTAGATTCTTTTCTACTTCTAATGTAAAATTAATTGCAAGTTTAAATGAATTGAGAGAATAAAGAAATGGCTGTAGACTTAGAGGTCATGTTGACAATTTGTCAAATATACTTATGAAAAAAAAATGATTCTACAACTATCCCTAATTCACAGTATTTTAATGAAGTGATACACCTTTTTACTACTTGCATATGGAAATAACTTGATTTCATAACTAATTCCATCTGTGGTATTGTCTTGGAACTGGCTTCAACCAATAACATTTTATATGTTCATCTGAGAATTTTCCTGGGAGATCTCTCACATTCTTTAGTGGCGGCAGGAGACCTTTGAATGCAGGCAACTTTATATGCTGCACTGCAGAGCTAATGCTTGGCACATAGCGGGTTTTTGCCCGCTGCTAAAAATGGCTGAGGCTTGGCATAGCAGTAGGCTTTGCCTTTAGGCATGGAAAGCTGAGATTTGACAATGTTTGATGGAACCAAGATATACTTAAGAAATTTATTAAGCTACATGAGTGAGTGATCTTTTTTAGGTCACTCACTCATGTAGCTTTTCCTTCAGGAAGTTTTTCTTCTACTGTGCAAGGTTTTGTTAACTTTGTGGCTATTGCATTCAGATATGGTCACTTGTATTCAAAGGAGATGAGACACCACACAACTGAAAAAAAAGATTCAGCAGTTGATAACAAACCAATATGATATCTCACATATGGAATTGTGCATATGAAGACTAAAAGAATGTTTTTTCAAAGCTTGAGTAACAGAATAAAGAGAAGATATAGGATCAAACATATAAGTTGTTACAGGATCTTACAGACCCAAGTTAGAATGTACAGCTTATGGTAAGTGAAAAGCAATTGAGGCCATCCCAGGAAACTAAGTAAAGGTGTGATTGGGAAATATGTAAGGTCCAGGTTCTTCTCACTGTGTGTAGAATGGACCACCAGTGGATGTGGTGGGTGTGTCTTTAGTAAATATTTTCAAAGATATGATAGCACTGTGTGACCTGAAATAGGCCCTCCTTCAATAATGAGTTCTTGAATCCCTGAAGGAACCTGCATAACATCATTTATTCTTCCATATTTTAGGCATTTTCTATTGCTTGCAGGGACTCGTGACTGCATTTATTCTGGATATGATATTTTCCATCATAGTTCTGTTGATATTATTTAACACTCTTTCAAAGTGTTAAATAATATCAACAAAATACGCTAACCACGTTAGCGTATCTGCTCTCCAGCCAAAAGGCTGCAGGTTCGAATCCCGCCGTGGGCATGGATGTTTGTGTTGTCTGTGGAAATACTAGTGGCGGTGGTTGGTGGTAGATGGCAGTGGTGTAGTTGCAGTCAGTTGGTGGATTGAGTGGTTGAGACAGAGTTGTAGAGCAGGTACCCTCCCTCGATGAGTCTTTGGACTCCCTGGAGGTGTCAAATAATAATAATAATAATAATAATAATAATAATAATAATAATACACTAGACAAGAAATTATATTCTTGTTTTAATCTATTATCCATGTGTAAGCAAAGTTCGCACATTCTTCACGACTAGTCTACTTGTACACAGAAGCTGATGACTGATTTCACATCAATAAATAACACATTTGGTATATACAATGTGTTATTTATTTTTTGTGTTCTTCCAAAAATTCTCCTATGAACTCTGTTTAGCTATGATTATAGATAAAAGCTTTCCTATATTTTTTCTCCTATATTCTCTGAGAGCAGAGCTCACTTACTAGCCAGGAATTTTCTAGATGATTCCATCTTTATATGGACTTCTTCTTGCATTCCTGTGTCCACTCTCAAGTTTTTATTTTCCTATCCTTTCATATATGTCTCTGAATGAGTGAATCAATCTTTTCTTAAGATCTTGCCACTGAGTTCTTGATACAAATCTTTCTTTTTGAACTCTTTTACTTTTTCCACAACATATCTGCATTCATAGTTCTCACATCTGGAACTGTTAGACTTCAATTCTTTTTATAACTTTAGCATACTATAGTGATCATGTTCTATTCTAAAATTCCTTGCATAGTATTGGGAAATCTGAAAATACTGCTATCAACAATAATGTAAGTAATAACTTTTCTTGTTTTGTTTGTAATAACTAGTCATAACTTGATGAATTGAAATGTAAGTGATGATAACTAATTAAGCATAATACAGATTTTACTTATGTAATTTTTATTAACATAGAATTTTTGCCCCACTATCAAGGACATCTTCAGTATGACTTTCAAATTAAACAACTAGAAGAAAGCGGTAGATTCAACAATGAAAACATGTGAACTACACATATATGATATAGTGGCATGGTCTAAGTATATTGAGAATCTAATAAAACAACTTTAGCAAGAGATCATTAATTAATTTTTAAAACAATAAATAAAAAACAAAATCCAGAACTTGTGAAGAACTATTTGTCATAAAAGTTATAATTTTAGTTCAGCACCTCTATTTAAGTTGAGAGTTTATTTTTCACTCGGTTAGACTATAATAAGTTTAGTTTTAATCCTTTATCCAAGTGTGAGCAAACAAAGTTTGTGCTTGAAAGTATCTTTAGGACTGAGCTAAGGTGGTGCAACACCAAGGCAACTCGTGGCAAAGGTGGAGAAAGCTATCATCACTCCTATCTCTCAGTATCTCCCATAAAGGCCCTTGCCTTAATAGCATAAAATAATAGCATTACACATATCCGCAAAGAGATGTGCTTTGCATTATGGGAGATACTGAGATAGGAGTGATGATAGCTTTCTCCACCTTTGCGACGAGTTGCCTTGGTGTTGCACCACCTTAGCTCAGTCCTGAAGATATTTTCAGGCGCAAACTTTGTTTGCTCACACTTGGATAAAGGATTAAACTAAACTTATTACACCACTATTTAAATTTGGATGATGGCAAAGTTTCACAACTTTTTTTATATAAACATTCTATAAGATAATTACTTTTAAGGATAACCTTAATTTTCTTCTAAAGGAATCAATGCCTGGTGGAAATAGCATGTTCTGCAAGTCCCAATTGTTCTGGCTTGTGGAATTTAATGTAGTCTAGATGTTCATCACAATGCATGGCTGTCGACCTACCTGTTTGGCCAAAAACTTTACTTTTCATTTTCACATGAAAGTCCTCTATCAAAAATAGTTCTCAATTCAAAGCAAAGATATCAGAGCTTCATCTTTGCCTAGGTGATCTCCTTTTCTGCTTAGAGATTGTCTTTATTCACAAATGTTCCTTCAGATGACACATTTGACGTCCTCTTAAATTAAAAATGCCAAGAAATTATATTCTTGGTAGCATCCTTTATCCAAGCGTAAGCAAACAAAGTTTGCATATAAAGTAACTTCATGACCAGGCAACTTGTATATAGAGGACTTCACATCAATTGCCTTAGTATCCCATAACGCAATGCACATATCCTTACAAACATGTATAATGCTATGCATTATGAGAAAGGGCCACAACCCAGACCAATTTTGACCTTCATTGAGGTCTCATCAGTGGGAGCCAGACACAGAAATGATACCAAGGTTGAAGTAATGCAGAAGTCATGTTTCAGTATACAAGTAGCCAAAAGGTGCCACACCTTATTACTAAAATACTCTGGATTAGAGACAGATGTTGAGAGTTTTTCCACTTGGTGATATTATAAATTAAAGATATAAATTTGAAAAAAAGAAAAAGAAAAAAAGATGCTAGGAAAAATTTTCAACACCTTTTGGTTACTTGTATATGGAAATATGACTTCTGCATTACTTCAACCTTAGTATCACTTCTGGGTCTGGGTCTGGCTCCCGATCATGAGACCTCAATAAAGATCGAAACCGATATGGGTAGGGACCCTTCCCATAATGCATAGCATTATACATGTCTGTAGGTATATGCGCATTGCATTATGGGATACTAAAGCAATTGATGTGAAGTCATTAGCATCTATATAAGAGTTGCCTGGTCATGAAGTTACTTCTTGCACAAACTTTGTTTGCTTACACTTGGATAAAGTATGAAATCAAGAATATAATTTCTTGGCATCTTTAATTTATATAACCAAGCAGAAAAAAATTCAATATGACTTCCTCGAGAAAGACTTTCCACAGATGTTGTTTGCCTGTTTGATTTTGCCATTCCCTATGGCTACTCCACATGCCAGAATAAGCTTTACCAACAAAATGAGGGTACGTCACTGCATAGTCCTATTTCTGCCACACACTAACTACTTCATGGAATGATTTGAACAGCAGATACCAAATAGTGTCCTTCCTAAACCATCTTTAAGGTATAGATATGCAGATGATATCCTTGAATTCCAGCAAGTTCCCTTACAGATCTACAAGATATAATAAATTTAGTTTAATCCTTTATCCAAGTGTGAGCAAACAAAGTTTGCGCCTGAAAGTATCTTCAGGACTGGGTTAAGGTGGTACACACCAGGGCAACTCGTTGCAAAGGTGGAGCAAGCTACCAACACTCCTATCCTAGTATCTCCTATAATGCAAAACACATCTCCTTGCGGATATGTCTATTGTTATGCATTAAGGGAAGGGCCACTACCCAGACCGGTTTCGACCTTTATTGAGGTCTCTTCAGTGGGAGCCAGGCCCAAGTCGAGATATCAGGCAGAAGTATTTGCAGGTCATCTCCACCTATAGGAATTGCCAATTGGTGTGCCACCCTTTTTTAATAAATTACTCTGGATTTAGAGAAATTTGCAGGTCATCTCCACCTATAGGTGGAGATGACCTGCAAATACTTCTGCCTGATATCTCGACTTGGGCCTGGCTCCCACTGAAGAGACCTCAATAAAGGTCGAAACCGGTCTGGGTAGTGGCCCTTCCCTTAATGCATAACAATAGACATATCCGCAAGGAGATGTGTTTTGCATTATAGGAGATACTAGGATAGGAGTGTTGGTAGCTTGCTCCACCTTTGCAACGAGTTGCCCTGGTGTGTACCACCTTAACCCAGTCCTGAAGATACTTTCAGGCGCAAACTTTGTTTGCTCACACTTGGATAAAGGATTAAACTAAATTTATTATACTCTAACCAAGTGGAAAATAAACTTTCAAGATCTACAAGAGTTAATTGATAAGATCAACAATTTTCACCATTGTACCAATCAAGTTCACTCTTGAGGTAGAAGAGGACAATCAGATTGCTTTTTGCTTCTCCTTTTACTTTTTCAACAAGATGGTAGCCTAAATTTCTCAGTTTTTATTTATTTATTTTTTTTGGGGGGGGGGGGGTAATACTCTAATCACACAACAAATATGGTTGTGTGAAAGTACTCTGGATTAGAGAAAACCAACCATACAACCATATTTGTCAAAAATGGCACCATTAAGACTGGTATATCGAGATCACACTCCCAGCTCTACTGAAATGCTGTTCTCATTGTCATCGTTGTCATCTAAACAATTTAGGTATAGACTTCTTTATGTCCTGTTCCTGCTCTGTAGATGAGGTTGATCTTTCCATCTTAGTCTTGGATGCCCATGGTTTCTTCTTGTAGATTTATATTCTAGTGCCAGTTTAGGAATCCTATTGTTATTCATTCTTTCTATGCAAAATTGGTGTAGCCAATTTTGTGTAGAAAGAATAAATACCAGCAGAATTGGCTACACCTATTTTGCTGGTATTCTTCTATTTCTTCTATGATGTTTTTTGTATGTAATCGTTCTCTGATTTCAGTGTTTTTCTTTTTATCTAACTTAGTGAGTCCCAGGAGAAGTCTTAGAAACTTCATCTGTGCTACTTCCAATCTTTGTTTTTTTTTTTTTTTAGAATCCAAATTTCACTTCAAAATTTGAGATGTTTTAGAAGTCATATTGTGTCATATCTTAACTGAGTTTCTTAGTCATTTGTTTTCCAAAATTTCTTTTAATTATACCATTCATTTCACTGTAAACTTGTAGTCTTTCTTCCAATTCTGAATCAGTATTTAAGTATTTGAATTCCACAACTTGTTCTATTATTTTGTTGGTAAGCATAATTTTGACTTTTTGAATGGTGTTTGCACACATTGTAATAGCTTTTGTTTTTGTTTCAGAGATTGTCATTTAAAATTTTTTTGCTATGTCATTTAGATGGTTAGTTGCAATTTGGAGTTAATCTTCTGAATTTGAAATCAGTACTTGATCATCTGCATAAAGTATTGTATTTAGCTGTATATTATTTGTTAGTTTAATTCCATCTTTGACAGTTGTTTTCTATTTTTTTAAGATTCTTTATATAAATGTTGAATAGAATTGGGGATAAGCCACAGCCTTGTCTCACTCCTTTATTTATGGTTATAGATTCTGATAATGTTCTATCTAAAAATTTGATGCAAATTTTTGTTTCTTTGTATAGACTTTTTATTGCTTTAATTAGTTGAGGAGGTATTTTATCGTCTTTTAATATTTTTCAGAGTAGATTTCTGTTCGAGTTATCATATGCTTTTTCATAGTCAATAAATAGAAGAAAAGTGGGCAGGTTAAATTTGTTTCTTTTTTCTATGATCTGTTGCATCATGAAAGAGGCATCTGTACATCCTCTCCCTCTTTTAAAACCACACTATTCTTCTTCTAAATAATTTTCTGTGTATTTAATTAGTCTATTCTTTAAGATATTTGCATATACTTTAGATGGTGTTATTAAAAGAGTAATGCCACTGTAATTTCTACATTTGTCCTTGGGACCTTTTTTGTGAATATTTATTACTACTCCAGTTTCCCATTCTTTTGAGATCATATATTTTCAGATAATATTGAAAAGTTTAAGTAGGATTTCTTTTAAGCTAATGTCTGCATATTTAAAGAGCTCAATGCATATTCCATCTAGGCCCAGGCTTTTACTATTTCTTGATTTTTTAAATTCTTTTTCTAATTCTTCCATTACTATTTCTTCTTTACTTTTCAATATATCAATATCCTCAGCTTTGTGAGTTTTGTCATTGTTTTCTATTTCTTGATTTTCATTCCACAATATTTTGTAGTGTTCTATCCAATCCTCTTTGGAAATCAGATTATTTCTTAAGTGGTCATTTTCTGTTGTTTGTAGTTGCCTGAAAATTTTAAAGCCTGTTCTTTGTGGTCCAGTGATATCATGCTCTAATGATTTAACATATTTACTCCAATCTTCTCTCTTCATACTTCTGGAAAGTTATCTGACTTCAGCCTGTAGTTTCTTATATTGTATATAGTCAGCAGTGTTCATGTGATGCAGATAGAGTTTAAAAGTCTGTTTTTTCCTTTTGATTAATTCCTTTAAGTCATTAAATTTCTCCAAGTTCTGAGCCATTTTTGGATTTTCCATGATTTGCATCCTAAGCTTTCTTCTGATGCATTTAGTATGGTTTCCTTTTATTTTTCCAGTCAGTTTCAATATTGTTTGTGGTTGATTTTATTTTATTTAATACTCTCAATAAGGGGGAATCAATAACAATGAATGAAATTCCATTGTTACTGATCCCCCCCTCTGATGCAATGCATCCTATTATTGGGTTACTTCCCACTCTAGCATTGAAATGTCCCATCAAGATTGTTGCTTTATTTTTATTTGTATCATCAATACATTCCTGAAGTTGTCAGTAAATTCTTCTGTCTCTACCATCTACTGGTGCACATAAATTCTGATAACATGAATGTTTGATTCATAATTTTCATTCTGACTTGGATTATTCTGCTCTCTCAGGAAATAAATCGCACTCACTAAGTCCAACATCTTAGCTAATGTAAATCAAAGATACCAAGAAATCATATACTTGGTTTAATCCTTTATGCAAGTGTAAGCAAACAAGTTTGCACCTGAACTATTTTCAGGACTAGGGCAACTCATATATATAAAAACCTATGACTTTACATCACTTGCCTTAGTATCCCATAATGCAAAGCATATCCTTATGGGTACGTATAATGCTATGCATTATGGGAAGGGTCACTACCCAGACTGTAATAAATTAAGTTTAATCCTTTATCCAAGCATAAGCAAACAAAGTTTGCACCTGAAAATATCTTCAGGACTGAAGTAAGGTGGTACATTCCTTGGCAACTCGCAACAAACGCTTTGCTACGAGTTGCCAAGGGATGTACCACCCTACATCAGTCCTGAAGATATTTTCAGGTGTAAACTTTGTTTGCTTACACTTGGATAAAGGATTAAACTAAATTTACTATAGTCTAACCAAGTGCAAAATAAACTTCCAACATCTTTCTCTAAATCCAGAGTAATTTAATAATAAGGTGGTACACCAGTTGGCAACTCGTATAGGTAAATATGACCTCTCCATTGCTTTTGCCTTAGTATCACCACTCCGAGTTTGCCTCCTACTAACGAGACCTTAATAAAGGTCGAAACCGGTCTGGGCAGTTGCCCTTCCCTTAATGCATAGCAGTATACATGTCTGCAAGGAGATGTGCTTTGCATTATGGGAGATACTGAGACAAGGAGTGAAGAGAGCTTGGTCCACCTTTGCTATGAGTTGCCAAGGGATGTACCACCTTACCTCAGTCCTGAAGATATTTTCAGGTGCAAACTTTGTTTGCTTACACTTGGATAAAGGATTAAACTAAATTTATTATAGTCTAACCAAGTGCAAAATAAACTTCCAACTACCCAGACTGGTTTTGACCTTTATTGAGGTCTCATCAGTGAGAGCTAGCCTTTGGCCCACACAGGTGATACTAAGGGTGAAGTAATGCAGAAGTCATATTTTCATATACGAGTTGCCAAAAGGTGTCACATCCTATTATTAAAATACTCTGGATTAGAGAAAGCTGTTTGAAGTTTTTCCACTTGGTTTTTCTCTAATCCAGAGTATTTTAATAATAAGGTGTGATACCTTATTATTATTATTATTATTATTAGTTGCCCCAGTCCTGAAAATAGTTCAGGCGCAAACTTGTTTGCTTACAGTAGAATAAAGGATTAAACCAAGTATATGATTTCTTGGTATCTTTGATTTATAGTATAACCAAGTGGAAAAACTTCCAACATCTTAGCTAATGGCTTTATGGAATCTCGTGTCAACAAAATCAGTGATAGTTATAATTTCCTTATCATCTGCCTCTCATCATGATGGTGATACAAAAGTGGCCCATCACGTTACCATTCCTTATGTTAAATGTATCTCTGAAGATACAGCACAACTACTTAAATCAATTGGCCTACAAGTGTCCTTTCATGCTATCAGCAAGGTTTCTACTTTTCTAGGCTCTGCAAAAGATAAACTTCTGCCTTTGGCCCACATTCGCAAATTCCTTCTTGCCAGTGTGGGTTATCATATTTTGGCCAAACAAGTAGATTGGGAGATGTTCCATGCATTGTGATGAACATCTAAACTACATTAAATTCCATGAGATAGAAGAACCAGACATTGAATTCTTTGGAAGAAAAGTAAGGTTCTCCATAAAAGTAATTATCTCACAGAATGCTTATATAAAGAATGTTGTGAAACCTTGCTATATCATTCAAATTTAAATAGAAGTGATGCACTAAAATTATCCCTTTTAAGGGAATATTTCTTCACAAGTTCCAGAATGTTTATTTATTTATTTTAATATTATAATTATATTAAAAAGTCTATTTGAACCTTAATGTATTTAGACCATGTCAATTTATATCATGAATGTGTAGCTCACATGTTTTCGATGTTGAATTTACTGCTTTCTGTTTTAGTTGTTGAATTTGAAAGTTATACTGAAGACGTCCTTGATACTGGGACGAAAATTCTATGATAATAAAAAAAAATTACGTAAGTAAAATCTGTATTATGCTTAATTAATAACTCTATTCCATACTCTGTCCATATATTTAGCAGGTACTTACCATTATTATTAGTGCAAATTTTCCCAAAATATTTCTATATGTTTCCAATTCATTCCCTTCTCGTTTAGATTTCAACAAGAATCAGGTTTTTCTTTTCCTTTTTCTCTCTGTTGGATGTCATTCTAATGATGTGAAAAATTCCTCTACTTCTTCTCTACTGGAGCCATCATTAGGACCATAGGCACAAATAAGTCTCATTATTCCATTTCCTATTTTGAAATTGTCCACATCATTCTACTTAAAAGTGACTCCCATACAAGAAGTTTATTTTCATTTTCAAACAAAAATAAAAATAAAATAAGAAAGCCAAGTACACAAAAATCAGCACACAACAGATCTATTTTTACAAAAACAAAGGTTATAAATGGAATGTATAATTTCATTCTTTTTAATATTGGATGGCCATTACTTTTTTTTTTTTTTTTTTGAATATCTCCAAAACTACTTCTGGAAACTGAAACTGAAGACTGGATAGAAATTGAAGATTTTCTGGGTAGGAGCACTTTCGTAAGCTTCTCCTTAAATATAATACTGTATGCCATTACACATAAAATAAAAAATATGTACTGCATTATTTTTAAGTTCAACTTCAGATTAATTTGGTGGTTCAAGATATATATAATAAATTTAGTTTAATCCTTTATCCAAGTGTAGGCAAACAAAGTTTGAGCCTGAAAATATCTTCAGGACTGAAGCATGGTGGTACATCTGTTGGCAACTTGTAGAAAAGGTGGACCAAGCTCTCATCTCTCCTTGTCGTAGTATCTCCCATAATGCAAAGCACATCTCCTTGTGGACATGTATAATGCTATGCATTAAGGGCCATTACCCAGACCGGTTTCGGCCTTTATTGAGGTCTCATCAGTGGGAGGCAGACCCAGAAGTGGTGACACCCAGGCATTAGCAAAGAGGTCATATTTACCTAAACGAGTTGCCACAGGGTGTACCACCTTATTATTAAATTACTCTGGATTTAGAGAAAGAGAGAGAGAGAGAAAGCTTGGTCCACCTTTGCTACGAGTTGCCAACAGATGTACCACCATGCCTCAGTCCTCCTGAAGATATTTTTAGGTGCACTCTTTGTTTGCCTACACTTGGATAAAGGATTAAACTAAATTTATTATAGTCTAACCAAGTGCAAAATAAACTTCAAACATCTTTCTCTAAATCCAGAGTAATTTATTAATAAGGTGGTACACTCTGTGGCAACTCATGTAGGTAAATATGATCTCTCCATTGCTTCTGCCTTGGTGTCACCACTTCTGGGTCTGCCTTCCACTGACGAGAACTCAATAAAGGTCGAAACCGGTCTGGGTAGTGGCCCTTCCCTTAATGCATAGCATTATACATGTCCGCAAGGAGATGTGCTTTGCATTATGGGAGATACTCAGACAAGGAGAGATGAGAGCTTGGTCCACCTTTGCTACACGTTGCCAACAGATATACCACCGTGCCTCAGTCCTGAAGATATTTTCAGGTGCAAACTTTGTTTGCCTACACTTGGATAAAGGATTAAACTAAATTTATTATAGTCTAACCAGGTGCAAAATAAACTTTCAACAAGATATATATATCCAAACACTTTGTTGATATGTGATTATAGAAAGAATTGCTTTGTTATAATCAACGTAAGAAACATTAACAGAATAGATGTGGAGTCAGCCTGGTTGGCCGAGTGGGTAGCATATCTGCTCTCCAGCCAAAAGGCTGAGAGCAGATATGCTCTCAGAGCAAATCCTGCCATTTTCACAGACAATCACAAACCATGTTTGTAAATGTCTGTGAAAATACTAGTGGTTGTGGGCAGTAGATGGCTTTGGTGTAATTGTGGTTCGTTGTAGTTGGTGGATTGATTGGTGTTGCACCTACTCTACAAAGAGTTGTAGAGTAGGTGCTCTCCCTCGATGAGTCTTTGGACTCCCTGGAAGTGTCACATAATAATAATAATGATGGAGGATTTAAACACCTTGTCAGCATAACTGATGAGGACTGAAACAGGCAAGATCCTTTCAAATAATTTTTAATGCTTGAGGGATAGGGCAGGTTCGAGGTTTAGAGGTACAGGAGGAGAGTGTGTTTCAAATACTGAGTACTCTGGATGTCAGTAAAGCTGTGAAACTGGATGGTATTTTCCCACGAATTTTGAGAGAATGTGCTAGGGAACTGACAGTGCCTTTTACCTGGCTTTTCAATGAAAGTCTGGCTGCAGGAAAGGTGCCCATGGAATGGAAGGAAGGTAAGATAGTGCTATTGCATAAGTGCAGTAGCAGACTAGAAGTGTCTAATTATAGGCCAGTTTGTGTGTCATCAGTAGTTAGTAAGATCTTGGAAAAAGTAGTGAGGGACCATAAACAACATTGGGAAGATGAGGGTAATGTTATCTGTGAAAGTCAACATGGATTTGTGAAAGGGTGCTCTTGTTTTAGCAATATGCTAGCCTTTTATGACAAAGTTACAAGAGCATTAGATCAGGGAAAGGCATATACTGCCATTTTTAAGACTTAGCGAAGGCATTTGACAGGGTGCCACATGATAAACTGATATTTAAGTTGCAGCACATGAGTCTGGATGTCAGATTGGCCAACTGGCTTCAGGATTGGCTGAATCCAGTTGGCCAATCTGACCAACTGGATTCAGCCTTATCATACACAACTATGATAACCTTATCATACACATACCATCATACACAACTCTCTGATACCTATCGGAGATAGGTATCAGAGAGTTGTGTATGGTGGAGCAGTTTCAAGGAGGCAGAGGGTTACAAGTGGGGTCCAACAGGGCTCAGTACTAGGACCTATATTGTTTAACCTTTATATCAATGACATTGCCAGTGGATTGCAAGGGGATATTCAGTTGTTTGCAGATGGTGCAAAGCTGAGAAGGATTATTAGGAATAGTGCAGATGTGCCAGCTCTGCAAGAAGATTTGAATATGCTGGATAGATGGGCAAATGAATAGGGATGTCAGTTTAATGCAGCAAAATGTAAGGTCTTGAGGTTTGGGAAACATCAATGGGACATTGCATACTCCATGGGAGGAGTTATACTGGAGGAAGTAGGGGAGACAAGAGATCTGGGGTTGATGATTGATAGAAATCTGAAAATTAGGGGACATATTGCAAAGGTGGTGAAGGTAACACAGAGGATTGCTGCAATAATGAGAAAGACACTGACCTGCAGAGATAAAAAAGTTATCATTCCGTTGTATAAGACCCTGATCAGACCACACTTGGACTATTGTTCTCAGATTTCGTCACGAGGATTTGAAGGGGATAAATTAACTGCGGAAAGGATACAAAGGCGGATAACAAAGATGGTTTCAGGACTATACAATGATATAGTTTGCCCACCGTTTGTAGGTCCCTGCTTTGCGTCTTTCCAAGAATAGTGAATTCATGCTGAAGGGGAGAAAGAAATGAAGGACGTCCGAATTGGTCGCCAACAAGCGAAATTACGTGCTTTATAGGTAAAATTTTCCAACTGTTATACAAGCAACATAGCTAACTACAATAATCATAAAAGAGAAGTTAATTTTCCGACCGGTAATAATAAACAACTCATCCGACAATATGGACTGATTACCCTATTATCGGAATGGGTTCTCCTTTTTCAGAGATGCGCAGAAGTGTCGAGGGACCTCTAATCGGTGGGCGAACTATAGTTATGAGGATCGGCTGAGGGAATGTGGACTGCAGAGTTTGGTGGATAGAAGAAGGAGAGGTGATATGATTGAGACTTTTAAACTGCTGAGAGGTGGTTACAGGGTTGACACTGGGGAGTTCTTTTGCTTGGTTGAACAGTGGGAAGGAGTGATGCCAAGAGGCCATCCCTGGAAGTTATGAAAGGAAACTGTGATCAAGACGGTGAGGAGTGGTTTCTTTGCATGGAGGGTGGTTGAACCATGGAATGCATTGCCTGATGGAGTGGTGAGAGTGAGAACGGTCAATGAGTTCAAGGAGTGGTATGATAGACTTTGTGTTTCTTAAGGGGAGGGGGGACCTTCCCTCGATGTGTCTTGATAGACTTTGTGTTTCTTAGGAAGGACCTCCCACGATGAGTCTTTTGACTCTGGAGGCCTGAATAATAATAATAATAAATGTGCTAAGTGGCATTTCGCTGGAAGGTTTGTGTGAAGAAGGAGCCTGGCTCAGATCAGTTTATTGACTAATTACATAAGTGTGTTTATGTGTAAGAGTTGAGGTAGAAGTTGTGTGCTTGCAGTGTCTGTAGTGTGTTTGATTAAGTTTGTTTACAAAATTGTTAAACTCAGAGTGGAGTATAGTAACTGGTGAAAGAAAGATGGTGGCGGCTTTGTCTTTACAAGAGTTTAATTTTGATTTTAGTCATTTCGTGAAATGCAAGGTATGCTCTATGTACAATTATGGATATTTAAGGTGGATAGAAGGAGGGTGTGTGTGTGAAGTATAATCTGAAAGATCACACTTCACACACACACACACTTGATGGAAGGTAACGTATTGATAACTATAGGTGTTAGTAGTGAGAATGCCACGAGACAGAAGAGTGATCATCTGACTGATGAGAATGAAGAATGCAACACGAATATAGTCCACTCTGAGAATCCGAGGGTGTTTAAGAAAAATAATGTGATGAAAAGTAAATTGCCTGTTATGTGGAGGGCTAATAGTAGGGCTTAGGTAACCAGTCAATTGTTTATTGAGTGGATCCATGAAGTCTTTGCCCTAAGTGTGAGAAAATACCTCCAAGAAAAAAATTTGCCAATTAGATGCCTTCTTGTGATGGACAATACTCCTGCTCACTCTCCAGGCTTGAAGGATGAGTTAGTGGAGGAGTCTGGTCATTTCGAACTTTAAGAAACTCTACACCAAAGCACTGTTTCAAAGGAGTTTTGAAGTGACCTCTCACACAGAATTAACACTCAGAGAATTCTGGAAAAATCACTTCAAAATCCTCCATTGCTTAAGTATCTTTGACAAAGCCTGGGCGCAAGTGACTTACAGGATGATGAACTCGGCCTGGAGGAAATTGTGGCCAGACTGTGTAGCAGATAGAGACATTGAGGCTGAGCATGTTGCTCTTGTCAATGATATTGTGTCTCTGGAACACCTTCAGAAGGAGCAGCAAAAGACAGAGGTGGAGGAAATGTCTTCAGACACAGAGGAAGGGATTGAGGATGTTCCTAGTTCTTTGATCAAAGAAATGTGTGTGAAATGGGGTGAGGTGCAAAGTTTTGTGGCAAGATATCACCCTCACAAAGCTGTAGCAAACCGCATCATAAACCATTTCAATGACAGTGCCATGTCTCACTTCAGAAACATTTTAAAATGCAGGCAAAAACAAATGTCACTGGACAGGTTTTTAGTGAGACAGAGGCCCAATGTGTCTAAAGCAGTTGAGTGGTGCCAAGAGACAGAAAAGAGAAAGAGAAAAACCCCCAGAAGGACAGTAACCTGATGTTTTTATGGAAGGGAACTCCCCCTATGCCATCAACTCTCCTCCGTATGTATAGTTAAAGTGAAGTTAAATTTTCATTTTATCTATTTATTGTGTTTATTCTTTTTATGTAAGATTTTATGCATTTTCATTATGTTTTGTATACAATCTTATGCATGAAGTACTGTTGTAAAGGTTTAAATAAACAATCATCTGGGGTTCGGGAACAGATTAATCCATTTTACATTAATTCTTATGGGAAAATTGTTTCAGTTTTCGAACAATTCGGTTTCCAAACAGCCTTCGGAAACGAATTAAGTTCGACAACCAAAGTTCCACTGTATGTTAATAGGAAAGAGGTAATGAAATGCCAGCGAGTGGTGCTTATGAGGATTCAATTATTAGAGGTGTGGTAAACAAGAAGATGCACAAGATTTGTTTTCCTGGAGATAAAATGAATAGTGACTCAGGCACTGGATATGAGGAGTAAGAGAGTTGGTAGTAGTAATAGGAACAAATGACTTGACTGGAAACAAGGAAAACATAAAATTGGATATCAAGCGGTTGTTGAGAAGGATAAAAGATAATAGTGTGATAGGAAAGGTAGTCAGTGTGTTACCCAAGTATTACAGTGATGAAATGAGGCAGAGACCAAAGATTGCGAATGATATGCTAGCAGAAATGTGTGAGGAGAAAAGGAGTGTAGTTTGTTAATGTGTGGAATGAGTTTGAAGAATAAATAAATAAATACATTCCGTGTGATGATACAGCATTCCCCCTTTTTACAGGAGTTCACGGTACCATCTAGTCACCCCAAATTTTATCCGAGCTCCGGAACCGGCATAGGCTGACAAATCAGACCTATGGCTGGGTCAGTATTCCTGACTGTATTCCTGAGTGTGTCCTCGGACTGGTTTGCCTGCTTGTGGGATGAAAAACACCAGATAAACTGGCGGAAAAAACCCTGCTGTCCACACCCAAGACTGGCTAACTTGGCTATAGCTGAGGAAGATCGTTTAGCTCCTCACGTCGTTGATGGGAATCGAACCTAGGACACTCCTTCCCCAGGCATATGGTTGTGAAGTATAAAGCCACTAGGCTAACCATGCAGACAGTTTGAAGAATGAATCGAACTGTATGAGAGTGATGGACTCCATTTGAATGGTTTTGGTTTGAATCATTTGGAGAGACTGTAGCTGGAAGGGAGAGTAACAAATGCAGAGAATGAATCTGATCAAGTAAGAAGTGATGTGAAAGAGATGTGAATGCATGTGTAGACAAAAAGGGAATGGGGGTGACCTGCGATCAAGAGAACACAGTTGGATTTGAAGAAAGGTTCTGAGATGTACAAGGAGAAAAAGAAATGGCTCAAGGAAAGTGTGAAGAAGTCAGATCTGATAAGTGGAATCAATGAAACTTGTTATAAATCCAGAAATGAGCTATATGAGCTATTATAAATTAAAGATACCAAGAAATTATATATTAGTTTAATCCTTATTTAAATTAAGGGGATATTAAATCCCATATAGTTTTAACCGAATTCGGTTTTAAAATTATGTGGGATTTAATATCCCCTTAATTTAAATAATGTTTTCATTGCCGAAATGAAGCTTATTAGCTCTTTATACTTAAGTAACTTAATGGTTGCACCTGTTTGGAAACTTGTATCGCAGAGTATATAAGTTCTTTTCGCCATACACTTTGGTATTAGGTCTAGCTACTCACTGATGAAGCCTCAAAAAAGGCTGAAACCGGTCTGGGTAGTGACCTCCCTACCATAATGTAATAACAGCATATATTTCCTAGGAAATGTGTTTTTACATTATGGAAAATACCTAAGAATAGCGATCAGAATTTACCGACTTTGCTGCAAGTCTTCCGGTATTGCACTACGTGCTAGGGTCACTTGTATTTGCTCACGCCAGTGGTCGCCGATACTTTATAGTTTACTATATTCGGCAAGAAACTCTCTGATTCCAATCTTTGAGTTTCTTATTCGGTTTTAAAACTATGTGGGATTTAATATCCCCTTAATTTAAATAATGTTTTCATTGCCAAAATGAAGCTTATTAGCTCTTTATACTTAAGTAAGTTAGTTTAATCCATTATCCAAGTGTAAGCAAACAGAGTTTGTGCCAGAAGTATCTTTCAACACTGGGGGCAACTCATGGCAAAGGTGGAATGAGTTCACATCACTTTCCTTAGTATCCCATAATGCAAAGAACATCTCCTTGTGGACATGTATATTGTATGCATTACAGGAAGGGTCACTACCCAGGCTGGTTTCGACCTTTATTGAAGTCTCATCAGTGGGAGCCAGACCCAGAGGTGAGATACCAAGGTTCAAGTAATGCAGGTCATGTTTTCCTATATGAGTTGCCAAAAGGTGTCACACCTTATTATTAAAATACTCTGGATTAGAGATAGATAGTTGTTGAATGTTTTTCACTTGGTTATATTATAAATCAAAGATACCAAGAAATTATATACAGTTACACCCCGAGTTAAGTAACATGCGACTTATTTGCAGTTACGTAATAAATCTACTAGCATGTATGAACACGTTTGCGGCTTTGTGCAGGTGCATCTTTGACAGCCTTATTCCGGTGCAGTTGTAGATGCCTTGCACAGTTAGTTCAGTCACTTGTCATCACTGCTAGTTTTGTTGTTTTTTTACCCATAAAATGGAATGCAAATGCAAAACCGAATGTGTGGTAATAAATCTACCAAACAAGTCTGCATAGAAGAAAAGTTGAAAATAATTCATATGTATAAAGGTGGGAAAATTCTATCAACAATAACTCAGGAAATAAATCAACCTATTTCGAAGTGAATACAACAGTCAAGGATAAAATTCGCATTGTTGGAAGCATGAAAGGTGCATAGCGTTGAAGGGCACAATTATTACCAAGAAGGGGCTGGGCCCAATATCAGAGATGGAGAAATTGTTGTCTCACTGGATCGACAATCTGACACAGAAGCGGATACCGTTAAGTATCTGCTTATTACTGATTATTCGGAAGAAGGCTATGTCCTTATATAAGGATTTAAAAGAGCAAGCTGGCATCACAGACACGGAGAGTACATTTAAAGCTAGTGCTGGATGGTTCAAACGATTCAAGAAACGTACAAATCTGCACAGCATCAAAATCATGGGCTAGAAAAATTAGAATCGATGGATCCGAACACTGAATAGTTCTAAAATGTTAGTTGCCATTTCTATTCCGATATGTCTAGCTACAAGGCCATCTATAAAGACAAGAAGCGTGTGACCACACAATCTACACGAGACATGTTTGTGAGATGCCACTCACAACAAACTCAAGATGAAAACTTAGACAACGCTGACTATCCTCAGCATTCAGCATCGAAAGGGATAAAACTTCCTGCAGAACAGCATTCCTTAGAACAGCCAACTTAGCCATCACAAGACATTTTTTATTTGAAAAGTGAATATTTCAGTTTGTTTTTATATTCTTTTATTATCTTCTTCTTCCGCAGCTTTTCCAACTTAAGTAGGGTCACTGTTTGTGGTGAGTCTCCTCCACAACCTCCTGTCTTGGACTGTAGCCACATCCAAGTTCTTCATCCTCAAGTCCTCATCCACCATCTCCTTCCACCTCTTCTTTGGTCGTCCACGCTTTCTCCTCCTCCCCCGCACATCTATCTGCATGACCTTTCTTCCCACATACTCTTCCTCCCTCCTCATCACATGACCAAACCATCTCAACCTTGCCTCCTGTATCTTTGCTCCTAACTTCGTAACTTTCACCGTTTCCCTTACATAGTAATTTCTCAGACGATCCTTTCTGATCACACCGCACATCCACGTAAGTATTCTCATCTCTGCTACCTCCATCCTGCTGATGTTATTTTTCCTCAGGGCCACAGTTTCCATAGCATACGTCATAGCTGATCTCACTAATGTCCTGTAGATTTTGCCTTTTAGATTGATCTGAACCCTCTTATCGCATAGCACTCCAGCCACCTCTTTGCAGTTCCTCCATCCTGCATCCCACTTCCTTCTCTGCTTCACCATCCTCTTTCATTGTTGAACCTAAGTATCTAAAGTCACTGACCTTCCTAATGACATTTCCTTCCAGCTCCAGATCCGTCTCCTGGCTGCCATCTACTTTGCAATACATATACTCTGTCTTACTTCTGCTCAGTCTCATGCCTCTCTCTTCCAGTACTTTGCTCCAACTTTCCAGTTTAGCTGCCACTTCATCTCTTGATTCTGCACACAGCATGATGTCATCTGCATACAACATAGTCCAAGGCACATCTTCTCTCACTTCCTCCATCACCACCTCCATTACAATATTAAACAGGAATGGACACTTAATGCTGACCCTTGATGCAAGCCAACTGTCACTGGAAAAATTTCTGTCTCTCCCAGGCAGGTTTGAACTCTTGTCTTCACATTTCTGTACATCTCCTGCACCAACCTGACATATTTCTCTGGTACCTTCTTCTCCCTCAGACACCTCCAGACTTCTATCATACGTTTTCTCCAGATCAATAAATATCAGATGTAGCTCCCATTGCTTCTCTCGAAACTTTTCCATCATGTCGTAACCCAAAGATAGCATCTGTCATCGATCAACCAGGCATGAAGCCAAATTGCTCCTTTGCAATCTCCACCTCCTTCCTCAGTCTTCCATCAAGAACCCTTTCTAGGATTTTCATTGTGTGGGACATCAATTTTATTCGTCTGTAATTCTTATGGTCTTGGGCATCCCCTTTACTCTTGTAGATGGGAACAAGAGTACTTTCCCTCCATTCCTCGTGTATATTTTCCTGTTGACAAACTTTTATTAACAGGTCCCACAGCAGGTCAATTCCCACTTCCCCTGTCAGGGTCCACCGATTTTCCATTCTTCATCCTCTTTATGGCTTCCTTCACTTTCACTCTACTAATGTTCTGCACCCTCCCCTCATAAGGCACCCCATCTTCTCTGTGAGTCCTTGCATTTTTTTCATTCAAAAGCCCTTCAAAGTATATTCTCCATCTGTTTCTTATATCCTTGTATATAGTTTGCTAATTAATTTCTTGTATTTTTACCCATATTCTAAATAAATAATAAATAAACATAAACCTTCTTGAAAAGATCAAAACATTAGAAAACAACTCAAAAATTCTTATAAAACTCTTCGACATTGACTTCACTAATATTTACTGCATAAACACCAACTTAGATTCTGTTCACCATCACTCCCAAACATATCCAAACCTCCAGTTTTTGACTGAACCTCAAATTCCACAGCAACCATAGTTCGTTTTAACTGTCCGAACCATATTCTATATCAGTTTCCAAAGTGTCATATACACTCTGTGAGAAAGGTTCTTAAATTTTTATCACTTTTTTTTTTTTACTTTTATTATTTTGTTCCCATGTTGTTGCAGATAAGTGCATGTCTATTCTATAATTAATTTTTGAGTAACTTCATTACTTTCAGAAACTAAAAAATCTAAAGGAAATTTTTTAAAAAAAGTGCATCTTGGTGCTATCGATTGATCTCAGCTAGGACAGTGTCTAGTAGACAGTGCGACAATAATGTTCCACCATGTGGTTCAAACTTCAGCATTAAAAGTACTATTTAAAATTAAAATTTAAAATTATTTAAATTCAAATAATTTGCACCATTGCAGTCTGAACTATTTACTAAATTTTAGAATCATTTGTGTCTTAAATTGTCACAATCCTCAGTGACTGTTTCACTATCCCTGGTGCATTTATACATGATTAATTGTAGGTGTCTTAATTTGTGACAGATATATAGGTTATGTACATGCAGATAATACTCTTACTTAGTAGCTGTGTTGCTGGTTATTAACAAATCTTAAAGTGCAGTCTGATAAAAATTAATATTAAACATATTTAATTAACATTAACATCTCTCTTTTGTATTTTCTTAAACCAATTGATATTGATCACTGGTTAAAAATGGAATGTTTGAAATACACTACAGAAAACAATGAAGGAAATGGAAATGATTGTGGTAACTGTGAGAAAGAACATATTGATGCATCAGGATAAACATCTGTAATGAAATTAATGACTGTGAGCCATTAATTTATTATTAATGCATATGTTAAAAAATAAATACCTTTATAATACATGTTTGAATTAAATATTATATTATTAGAATTCTCCCAAATAACCTTTATAAACCAGTGTTACTAAAAGTTTAAAAGGGGTATGTGGGTACTGAAAGTATAGGAAACACTGCTTTATATTTTTTTTGTTTTTTTTTATTATTATTATTAAACAAGACCTCATGGAGTCAAAGACTCATCTAGGGGGTCCTTTTATCTCATACACATCTCATCATACCGGGTCTTAAACACATTCAAACTCCTTGCAGACACCACACTCTCAGGCAAGGCATTCCAATCATTCACAACTCTGCACGAAAAAAACCTGCCTCTCACTCCCCTACTCACACTCTCTTTATACAGTTTCCAGGTATGACCTCTGGTTCTCCCCTGATCTCCCACTATTCTCTGTAGAACTTCTCCACCATTGATCCTATAACAACCCCTTACCAACTTGTAGGTCTCTATCATATCTCCCCTCTTCCTACTCTCCACTAGACTCTGCAAATTACATCTTTTCAATCTTTCCTCATACTCGACATTCCAGAGGTCAGAAACTACCTTAGTCAGTCGCCTTTGGACCCTTTCCAACATCTCTTCATCCTTCTGAAAACCAGGTGACCAAATCTGGGCACAATAGTCCATGTGTGGCCTAATCAAAGCCTTATACAATGGAACAAGAATCTCCCTACTTCTACACGTCAGTGTCCTCCTCATCATTCCCAGAAGTCTTTGTGTTGTCTTCACAATTTTGGCGATGTGTCCCCTAAATTTTAGATCCTTATCCACTATCACTCCCAGATCTCTTATTTCCTCTACTTCCAACAATATATTCTCACGAAGCATAAATTCTGCATCCCATCTTTGTTTTCCAAATTTTAAAACCTTACATTTTGCAACATTGAACTCACATCCCCATTTGCTTGCCCAATCACTCAATTTATTCAAGTCTTCTTGCAAGGCCACAACATCTTCACTACTCTTTATGGTTCGTCCCAACTTTGCATCATCTGCAAACAACTGAATATCTCCATCCAAATCTTCGCCAATATCATTAATATACAAGTTAAATAGTAATGGCCCTAAAACAGATCCCTGAGGCACTCCACTAGTGACTTTCCTTTTCCTGGATATTGCACCCCCATACACAACTTGTTGATACCTATCAGATAGCCAGTCTCCAATCCAATGCACTAATCTAATATCCAACCCCATCTGCTCTAGTTTGACTATCAACTTATCATGAGGTACTCTATCAAAAGCTTTTGCAAAATCCAAGTATATTACTGTGTATCCTTCTCCTCTGTCCAAGGAAGCAGTCACTTTATTGTAATAAGTAAGTAGATTACTAAAACACGACCTCCCTTTAGAAAATCCATGCTGTCCATCAAAGATTATACCATTGTTGTCAACCCAACTCTGGATCCTAGTTCTCACAAGCTTCTCCAACAACTTAACCACAACACCTGACACACAGATAGGCCTATAGTTTGATGCTTGAGTTCGATCACCTCCTTTATGAAGTGGCACAATCTTGCCCTCCTTCCACTCTTTAGGGACTTGACCAAGTGCAAGACTCCTATTAAAAAAATATGTCAAAGCAGGTGTCAACTCTCTGGCACATTCCTTCAGAATACGCGGTGATATATTATCAAGTCCCACAGCCTTATTTACATCTAGTTTACTCAACTCCCCAAACACCTCTTGCTCACTTACAGTCAGTCTCTCCTCCCCATCATCAACTGCTCTTAATCTCTCCATGAAGTCACATTCACAAGATTGAAAGATCTTTATGAACTGCTCATTAAGTATCTCCACCACACATTCTGCAACAGCTGTCTTTATACCATTTCCTCCAATCAATGTCATCCTTCCATAATCATTCTTTCTTTTGCTGGCTACATATCGAAAGAACTCCCTAGGAATCTTTTTAGCTTCATTAGCTAACTGCTGTTCATACCTCTCTTTAGCTACTCTCACCAACCAAGTGACTCTCCTTGCCTGGTCTTTGTAAAACTCATGAAATTGGTTACTTCCACTTCTCTTATGCTGCCTCCACAATGCCCGTTTTCTCTGTATTGCATGCTTAATCTCTTTATTCATCCATCTCACACCTAACTTATTTAACCTTCTCACCCGTGGTATACATTTAGACATCGCATCCACTAAATATTTTTTGAAAATCCCCCAAGCTGCATTGATCTCTTTTCCAGCTAACTCCTCATTCCATGCTACACCTGCAAGCTGTCTCCTGAGCTCTTCATAATCACCTCCCTTGTAGTTCCACATATACCCTTTTTTCACAGGGGTCCTTGCACTGCTGGCAACCACCCAAGTAATCACCTCATGGTCGCTTTCACCAATTGGTGGATGATTTGATACCTCATTGATAATTACATCCTCCGATGAGATGACCAAATCCAAGACCCTTAATCCTCGTGTGCCCTCTGTTACATACTGTCTGAGGTAATTATCCCTCAAAAACTCAAGAAACTCATTTTCTTTACTTCCAGTTGCTATCTCTTCATTCCAGTCTATATTGCCATAATTAAAATCACCCATAATGACCACCCTTTTCTTATTTGCTTGGCTTATTTGACTATACATTTCACTATCACCACCATCCACATTACCAGGTCTATAACAACATCCCACCAAGTTTTTGATTCTATTCACCTCTATCTCACACCATACTGCCTCAAAACCACTGGCCCCATTTCCCTCTTGCATCTCTACCTTGTATGCAAGATATGATTCCTTCTATCACAGGAGTGTCCACACAACTTCAACTGACTCTCTTTTTCTAATTCCAATGACCAAACTAGAAGAGAAGCTGGGATATTTTCTGTAAGCAACGACAGAAAGCAAACAAACTGTTCAACCTAACCAGAAATCCTAATCATCTTCTACTTATTCAACTCTAGATCTTTTCTTAGCCAGCTCTCCTTCCAAGTACAAATGCCTCTTGATAACGCATATCACAATCTCATCCAAGTTTTCATCTCTAGTGGAATGACCTCCATGAAGTATCCTTCGGAACTACAACAATGCAAAATAGGTAGATCCTTTCTGTGATCAGACTACTGTTTCTTTGAACAGAATGAGGAATGAAGTCCCACGCTTCCCATCCTGTTCAAAATTCCTGCCCAGTATTTGCAAGACAAGGTTTTCCAAGAAGCATGTCAGGGCAGTCTAAGAATAAACATATCAGAAATGGCTTGAAAGAAAAAAATCCAGCTTTATTCACAGCTTAAATGTAGTCTGACAGCTACAAAACAATCATTAACAGGATCAAGACTGACTTTGAAAGGACTAAATAGAAAAAAACTCTCTTCCAACACAATGGCATTGTGCATTCTGGTCCAGTGCAAAAGCTGCTGCACACAATTCCTGTCCATCTGTGATCTACTTCTCTTTCAGAAGTGTAACATTACCTAAAAGTTTATTTTTCACTTGGTTAGACTATAATAAATTTAGTTTAATCCTTTATCCAAGTGTGAGCAAACAAAGTTTGTGCCTGAAAATATCTTCAGAACTGAATATGGTGTTGTACTACCTTACTGGGGTAAGGTAGTACAACACCAGGCAACTTGTCGCAAAGGTGGACCAAGCTAACATCATTCCTATCCCAGTATCTTGAATAATGCAAAACACATCTCCTTGCGGATATGTATAATGTTATGCATTAAGGGATTGGCCACTACCCAGACTACTTTCAACCTTTATTGAGGTCTCTTCAGTGGGAGCCAGGCCCAGTGGTGGAGATACCAGGCAGAAGCACTAGCAAGGTCATCTTTACCTATGGGAGTTGCCAAAAGGTGTGTTACCTTTTTTTATTAAATTACTCTGGATTTAGAGAAAGATGTTGAAAGTTTATTTTTTACTTGGTTAGACTATAATAAATTTAGTTTAATCCTTTATCCAAGTGTGAGCAAACAAAGTTTGCGCCTGAAAATATCTTCATGAATGAATATGGTTTTGTACTACTTTACTAGGGTCAGGTAGGTCAACACTGGAAAACTGTCAACTAATAGAAATTCTGCCACTGAAGACCAAGAGCAGATCTACTTGCATACATCATCACCCTCTGTACACATCATGGAAAGATATGGAGAAATCTTTCTAAGGCATTTGACAGGGTTTGGTATCAATGGCTTCTGAGCAATGCGATAGTTATGATTTGCCTTCCACCCTTTGTAAGTGGCTAAACAATTTTATATTGATTCATTCACTGCATGTTATGGTGCAGGGTATTTTTGCTTCAAATTTTCCTATTAATGCAGGTGTTCCTGAATGATCTGTTACTATCCTATTTATTCTTCTTGTTTATATATGTAGGGAAGATGATGGCAATGTAACAGATCCTTGAGGAACACCTACATTAATAGGAAAATTTGAAGCAAAAATACCCTGCACCATAACATGGAAGAAATTTTTCATAGAATGAGAGAGGGAGGTAGAACATGAGGCCATCCCTGGAAACTGGAAGGAGGGTATGAGGAGAAGGTTCTTGGCATGTAGAGTGGTTGGTGAGTAGAATGTATTACCTGAGTGTGTTATGAATGTAGACATGTGAATGAGTTTAAAGCACTGTTTGATGAGCTTGTATGATAGTGTATACCTCCAGCAATGAGTCTCTGACTCCATAGCAGTCCGATGTTAATAGCAATAATAAATAACCTTCTTAATGAATGAAACCCAACTCACAGTTTTGCTGATGAGAGCATTCTCCATTCCACAAACTTCAAAGGTCATGAACCATCAGAAGCCCTAAACAACACTGATCTCCACACTATCCATCAATAGGTTGATAACAAATTAGTCACCTTTGCTTCCAAAATTCAATTTTGTCTAATTCTCATTCAATGTTATTTAGGGCTCTGATGGTTCATGACCTTGAAGTTTGATGTCTGGACTTGAACAGTCCAGATATCACTCTTCTCAGAATGATACTTATCACTAGCCTTTATAGGCATAAGCAGAGTTGTGTGAGGAAAAAGGAGTTCATTTTATGAATGTGAGATGAATTTGACGGATGGACAGAGCAGTAAAAAAATATGGACTGCATTTAAATGAATGTGGTGTGAGTTAGTTGGAGAAACTGTTGTTGCAAGAGAATAATGACTGAAGTAATGGAAGACCTGAAGAAGCAAGATGTGTTGTGGAAGAGAAGGAGAGCAAGTTAGAAAAATTTGTGAATGGAGAGTGAGTAGCACGAGTGAAGAGAATGAGAGAAGGAACAAAAGATGAACAGAGAAACAGAAAGATGCCAGGAGCAAATAGTGACAGTGGTTTGAAGCAGTATGGCATGAAGTGGAAGTGGACAGGATGAAATTGAAATGTGGAAGGTAGTGAAAAGGAAATGTTTAGGCAAATTAGTCTGCCTAATAAAAAATGAGTGATCACTGTGGGAAATTTCAATTATGGTAACAGAGTGGAATGAAAAGGCAACATTTAAAACCAAAGAGAATGAATTTCTATAGTTTTTGAGGGACAATTATCGTAGGTAGCATGTAACAGAGGCTAATGAATATCTGGACTTGATTATCTCATCAGAAGATATTACTATAATGAGGTGCCAAATCTTCCTCCAGATGGTGAAAATGACCATGAAGTGATCTCTTGGGTGGTGGCCAGACATATCAGGACTTTTCTGAGAAGGGGTTATATGTTGTTATATAGGTGGGTGATTATCATAAACTCAGGAGGCAGCTAGAAGTGATATCATGGAATGAGGATTGGATGAGAAGGAAATCAATACTGCTTGATCCCTACTCAGTAAGTATCTGGCAGAAGCAATGACTAAGTGTATTCCAAAAGTCAGGAGATTAAATAGGGTAGCTGTAAAATTGATGACTGAAGAGGTGAAGCATGCAATCTGGAAGAAAAAGACATTGTGGAGGGCAAAACAATGAGTGGTAATAATCAGTTACGTGAAGAGTTCAAAGAGCAATCACAGAAGGTGATTCCTTGGTAAGGAGAGCAAACATGCAGTATTAGCAGCAGTTAGCAAATGAAGCAAAAGGGAGTCTTTTTGATATGTGGCCAGTAGAAGGAAGAATGATTATGGGAGGATAATGTTGGTCAGTGATAATGGGAGAAAGATAAACACTGAGGAGGATATAGTAGAGGTGTTTAAATGAGCAATTAATTAAAGTAGTCCATCCTTGTGATTGTAACATAATGCAGAAATTGAGGAACCACTGATGGTGAGTGAGCAAGAGGTACATGAGGAATGGAGTAAACTTAATGTCAGCAAGGCCATTAAAACTTAGATAAAGAAATAGGTGAATGTTGTTATGGAAGTTTTAGATATTTTGGAATTCAGTTGAAGAGAATCAGCATTTCAGTTCAGCAATCATCAGTTTGTCATTAGAGTCATGCGATCTTTTGTTAATACTGCTTCAATCGTATGCACATCTTCATAACTGTGCCATTTCTGCTGGTCCACCATTGCTATCTGTTTCACACTCTGCTTTCACTTTTCGTTAGTCATTCGTAAAGGACTGTTGATAACGTATCTCAAATCGTGTAAATTACTGGTAATTTTTGCTTGAAATGTGAAGAAATGTTCAAGTTAAAGTTCTAGTTTTAAACTCAAAGTTATGATAAACTCAAAGATTATATGATTCCGAAATGATAAAAGGACAAGCAACAATGAAACTGTTTGTTTTAACTTAATTACAAAAGCACTGTCATTAAGGTTTCAAATATATCGCATGATGAAGGTGATCTATCAATCACGTAAATAACACTGATCATTAAAATTTAAATGCATTCCTTTTATAAATAATGTGAGCCATTATAAATTATAATGAATACTGAGGATTTAAATATAAACATGAATTTAGATTTTCCTGAAAAACTTTACTTTCCGAAAATCCCTGCATATATCTCAAACCACGATTTTTTAACTTTAATTTGGGGAAAACAGTGGATGTTATACTCGAGTAAATAATATATTATCCTAAGACCCCCCCCCCCATGGAGTCAAAGACTCATTTAGGAGGTCTCTTTGTCATACACACAACTCATCATACTTGCTTCACACTCCCTTGTTCAGCCCCTCCTTATACAGCTTCCAGGATTTGTGGGTTACAAGTAGCAGATAGTTGACAGGCAGAAAAGAGGGGACATGATAGAAACTTTTAAGATATTAAAGGGGTTTTATAAAATTGATGCAAGTGAAAATTTTCAATATATAATAAATAGTCAGAGGGGGGCCCATCTGTGGAAGTTGGTAGGGATATGCAGTCCAAATTTTTGCATGGAGAGTGGTGAGTGGGTGGAATAGATTGCCAGAATTCGTTGCAAGTTCCCTTAAAGTAAATGGATTCAAGGAGAGGTATGATGTGATTTGTGTCTCTGGCAATGAGTCTCTGAACTCCATGGAGATGCCATAAATAATAATAATAATAATTTACATATCTTGGCAGTCTTGTTACTCACAACCTTGAAAACACAGAAACAGTAAAATACAGACTTAACAAAGGATAGTCTAATATGAATAAACTAAACAAAATATGGAAAAATAATGGCATTTCAAAAAGCCTCAAACTAAAACTATATAAAACCATCATCATGCCTACGACAACATATGGAGCTGAGACATACGAGGTGGTATCAAAAAATTTCGAGATTAGCTCTGTTTACGAGAAATTACTTTATCTATGTTTACAAACTATCACCTTCAAAATCATCTTGCATAGCAATACAGCACTCCCAGTGTTCCTGCTACTTCTCGAATGTGTCCTGGAAGTCTTCTTTTCGAAGCATGTCAAGCACCTTCTGTGATTCATGCTAGATCTCTGCAATGGTCAAAACGGCGACCTTTGAGCTGAATCTTCATCTTCGGGAAAAAGGTGAAGTCCGCAGGTACCAAATCTGGTGAGTAGGGTGGGTGCAGAAGTGAGATCATGTTGTTTCTGGCGAGAAACTCACGTGTGAGGAGAGCTCGGTGACAGGGTGCATTGTCGTCATGGAGCATCCAGTTTTTTGTGCACCAATCACTTTCGCCAAATGTCCTCCCTCAGAAGCTTTAAAACCTGGCAGTAGAACTTGCAATTGATGGTCTGGCCCCTGGGGATGAATTCATGATGCGCAATGCCGTGAATGTCGAAAAAGACGATTAGCATGAACTTGGTCGAGCTGCAGACCTGCATCGCCTTTTTCGGTAGTGGAGATGATGGGCTCTTCCATTGTGAAGACTTGCTTCGTCTCAGGGTTTCACACCCAAGTTTCGTCACCAGTAATGATCCTCGACATGAAAGACAGTCATCCATGGCACGCTGACGGAGTTCTTGGCAGACTTTGACGAGGTGTTCCTTCTGCTCCTGGGTCAGCAGATGGGGATGAACTTGGCAGCAACACAGCGCATGTTCAAATCACATGTGAGGATTGCTTGGACTGTTCCATATGATACACTGACAATGGCATCAATGTTGTGGAGTGTTCTCCGACGATCCTCATGCACAAGTTGCTGAATGGTTTCGACATTTTCGGGGGTTGAGTTCGTTGGTCTTCCTGATCTCTCATCGTCTTCCAGCGATGTTCTTCTGCTCTTGAAGTGTGCATGCCACTCAAAACACCTCGAACGACTCATTGCAGCATCGCCGTAAACTTGCCGAATCATGTCAAACATCTCTGTGGCAGATTTGCCCAGTTTCATGCAGAATTTCACGTTCGCTCTTTGTTCTAATTTGCTGTCCGTGATGAAATTGCAGACGTGGTAATGCACGTGGTCAGAATAGCACCAGTTGCACAGTTCCCGATGTCTTTTGACACGCTGACTTATGAAGGTTGGTGCTCCCTGTGACTGTGCGTGCAGCCTTGTGCTGCCATCTGTTGGCATGTTACAAAACTAGTCTCGAAATATTTTGATACCACCTCGTATACGCTCAATCAGAAAGAAATCAGAAAATCGAAGCATTCAAAATGAAATGCTTAAGAAAAATAAATATGACTCACTGGTCAGAACACAAAACAAATGAGCAAGTCAAACATGAATTAAACTATAGAGAAGATATCATAGCTATAATTCTTAGAAGCGCAATTAAGATGGTTTGGATACCTCCAATGGATGTGCTTTCAGAGATACCAAATATAGTCTCGAATGGAATCATTGAAGGAAGATAATCAAGAGTCAGACCAAAAAGAACTTGGCTACGGTCTTCGAAGGAAAGGTCACACATATTGAGCTTCAAAATGAGAGTGAGAGAGAGAGAGATTACAGAAATGGTCAGAGATAGAGCCAGATGGCAAAGATTTGTTCATAGGGAAATCAACCCATCATCTGACAGATGAGAAAGAAGAAGAAATTTTAGTTGTGGTTAAGCCAATACAGAATTCAGTTTGGTAGGCTAAGTCCCATGTGGCCAGTCCATTCTAGTTCATTCAATATCTAGGTGGATATCAAATAATGGGATGCATCATGAGAAGGTTAGGACTGGACACTGGGTCCAAAGTCGTAGTCAGTTCTCCACATTCCTTATATGTAGGTTATGTAGGGATCTTCTTTGAATTAACCAGTTTTGACCTTTGAGCAACCCTTCGATGAGCAATGTACATGACAGTAACACAATCTTTTACGACTAAGTCTAGACTTCATGGGGATCCGATAGTAATAATACTTATCGATGTAAAGAGATTCTTATGACTTAAACTTGTGCTTGATTTTAATGCAAAATGAATGACTCTGTTCTAACTACATTGCAGGTTGCCTCTGGTATGGATACTTGGACACCGATAATCATTCATTTGTAACTTAAAATAGCAGAACATATTATAATTGATCAGAAATTATATTCTTGTTTCAATCCTACACTGAAACATAAACATAACCATAAAGTAACTTCCAACTTATGGTAATACACATTATAATCAAGCAGAAAACTTTAAAATAGCAATTTATGGGGAAAAAAAAACATCTAATAATAATTCATAAAAAGGTAATTTTAAAAAGTAATTCATAGGTAAAAAAAACTTGAGTAACCAGTCACTGAACAGTAATTAACTGAAAAAACAATTCATCAAAAACAATAAAAAAATTCATCAAAAAATTATCAAAAACCCACAATTCACCAAAAAATTAATCAAATACATTACACAAAAAAAAAAGTAGATATTAAAGATTCAAAGATATTAAAGATACAAATTTGAATATTTGTAGAAACTATGAAAGTTTCATAAATTTAACTTGAGAGCTTATAAGAATACAATCCTGGGCATTGGAATTGCCTTAGCTTGCACTATTTAATAGAACACAACTGCTGCCCAAGTGACCATATGTTTGTCTTTTATTAGTGCATTATTATGAAGACACTGCCCTGACAGCTGTTTTGAACTGGTTGATTCTCTTTAGAGACGAGGCAGAAACCTTTAGAGAGCAAAAACTCTCATTCAGTACTAAAGAAATCCAATGTCAGAGGAATGTATTTTACGCAAGTGAACTCTCAGAACCTCAAAACATTCATGACCATGGTGGGATTCAAATCTGCAGCTTGTTGGTTCATTCATTCATTTCATTTCGTATGGTGATTCAATAGCCGTGAGCCTGACTACTTATTAACTGACTAAAACACTGACTACTTATTAACAACTCTAATAAAATTGAATAAATTATTAACAATCTATGAATAATGTTTACAAAAAAACATATATCAGATTAAAATTTAAAAGTTGTACCTTATCTTTCAACTGCCTGGCCAACTTCCGTCCTTCTGTAACAAAATCGACATAAGTAACATCTTCAGGATCTATAGTTGCTAAAGTTGCCAGCCATTCTTCCTCTACTAGGCCTACCAACCCAAACTGTAAACGTTACAGTGAGATAATGATCTTGTTCATATTATTAATAATAATAATAATTAACATTTTCACTGAATAACTAAATTTATTCTAACTACAAAAAATTTTATGTTATACACCTCTGAATCAAAAAATTAGAATAATCAAAGAAAATGTGTTGAATGATCTGCAATTCTAATTTAATGCATAGAAAATAATTATTGCCAAATATGATTTACTTCCTGTCCTCTTCCGTGGGATGGGTTGAGTCTTCCGTGTTTCCACAACACCCTCCAGGAGTCTCAGTTTCTTGCATGACTGGTGAGCTGTCTGTATGTTTGTAATCCAGAGTTGACCTCTATTGATGTTATCCATTTAGTTCTTGGTCTTCCTTTTTTTCTTTTAATCTTGCATACAGAGCAATCTTGCATACAAAGGTTGGGTAGAATATGAATCAGCATCATCTAAATCTATGTACTTTGTAGATTACATAACCATGTAATCACATAAAAATGTAAATATAAATTATAAGAAAACTGTTATTTGAAAACATTCACAAGATTAGAATAATTTTTAATATGGTTCAAAATATTAGAATAATGCAAAAATAAATGCACAAAAATTACAGTCAAAGGGAAACAACATGATAATTAGTACTTTGTTGCATTCCTCTTAGCTTTTATGACTGTTCATAAATGGTTGGGTATATTATTTACTAGTAGTTCACGGTCTTTTTTTTTTTTTTTTTAATCAAAACATACCAATTCCTTAACTATAAACTTGAGTTTGGCCTTCTTTGTGTAGAGTCACCATACAAAACTTCTTAGCTTCTGATATATCACTCATTCAACCCATGTTTAGCAAATGATTAACTGAAATCCATGTGCAAACGATTCCTCACACACACACCAGTCAGTTCCGCAGCTACTGAAATATATGCTATTTCTATGTCTTATCCTGTCTTAAGCTTTTCACGAACCACTGACATTCATTAGCTGTGGGCTTCACAACCATCTCAAGGATAAGGTAGTTGGCCCTTTGCCTCCCGATGTGTCCTATGTCTGTAGATGTGTGTGTTCACAGGGCTGGTTTCCCTGTTCTGGGGGACAAAAAACCCAAGTTTCCAGGTGAAAAATTCCATATAAGATTGGCTAACTCACCTTTAGTCGAAAGAGACCACATAAAGGTTCCTCACTCTTCGAAGGGAATTGAATCCAGGTCTTTTCGACCAAGGGGTTTTGTCTATACCAACTGAGCTATGGAGGCTCATGCTATTTCTATGCTCTCCTCAAAACCAATCGGAAAATTTGGAATATTCTAATATTTTGGACCACATTAAAATTATTCTAATTTTGTGAATGTTTTAAAATAAGTTTTCTTATAATTTATATTACATTTTTATGTGTTTACAAGGTTATATAATCTACAAAGTACATAGATTTAGATTATGCTAATCAGGGGCACGCTAGCCATATGTGCAATGTGTGCGATGTACACAAGCACCAGGATAGTAAAGACGAGGAAATACTTTAAAAAAAACTTTTTTTAAAGTGATTTTTTTTATTGGAGGTGGGGGGGGGGAGGGAATGGGCCACCAACTAAAGTTTTGCACACAGGTGCTGGACACTAATGGTGTGCTACTGGGTATAGGGACACCCACTAAAGTTTTGCACACAGGTGCCGGACACTACTGGCACACCTCGATGCTAATTCATATTTGGTAATAATTATTTTCTATGCAATAAATTAGAATTGTAAATCATTCAATACATTTCCTTTGATCATTCTAATTTTTTGATCTGTAGGTGTAATATAAAAATAAACCAATATTAACGATTTGTTTATTTCATTTTACTCACCATAATCACCCTTATAATAAATAAAAATAAATCATGAAAAATGCTGAGAAATTAAAGAAATATCATGACTTTAATTTTGGGGTCAAACAGGCCCCATGTAACTAATTATGTAACAAAAAAAAAGGTGCGACTAATTAAGGGTTAACAAGGCAGTCGAATTTGACAGTATACTGCCACGTCTTGAGGGAATGCCCTACAGAATTAATGACACCTTGGGGACAACTATTTAGCATGAACCTTGTAACAGAGTGAGTATCAAAGGCTTTTGATAGACTGCCACATGGCAAGCTGGTAGCTTATCTGAAACAAATGGGATTAAATAACAGACTAGTAAGCTGGATAGCTTATTGGCTGCTGGACAGGTATCAATAGGTTGTATATAGAGGAGTAGTATCCCAAAAGAGGAAGATCATTAGTGGAGTGCCACAGGGATCTGTTTTGGGACAATTATTGTTTAACTTGTATGTTAATGACAATGGGATCAGCTTAAGATGTGAGGCTGTTTGCTGCTGAAGAAAAGTTGGGAAGGGCTATAAGAAGCAGAACAGATGTTGTGGCCTTGCAGAAAGATCTGATCAGATTATGTGAGTGGGCAAATGATTGGAGTTTTCAGTTTAATGTTGCAAAGTGCAAGGTCTTGAAATTTGATAGGCAAGGCTGGGATGCAGAGTATACAAATAATGGAGAAATTTTGAAGGAGGTGGAGAAGAGAGATCTGTGAGTGATAGGGGGACAGAGACTTGGTTCCCCTGCATATGGCTTTGATCAGGTTACATATGTACTACTGTACACAGATTTGGTCAGCTTGTTTTCAGAGGGATGAGGATATCTTGGAGAAGGTTCAGAGAAGGTTTACTAAGTTAGTGAGGTCTATGGAATGTCAGATACAAGGAGATTGATTGCAGGAAGGCAACATACAGTGCCTTGGGAATAGAAGAAGAGGGTAAAGTAGAACTAGAGACCATCCATGGAAGCTGTATAACGAGGATGTGAGCAGGGGGAGTGAGAAGCAGGGTCTTCGCATGGAGAGTGATTGGTGAGTAGAATGCATTGCCTGAAAGTGTGATGAGTGTAGAAACTGTGAATGGGTTTAAGGTGCAGTTCAATGATCTTCTGAGCTGAGAGAATACAGATCTCCCATGATGAGTCCTTTAACTCCACGGAGTTAAAGGACTCATAATAAGATAAAAGATAAAGGATAAGATAAAGGACAAATAATAATAATAAAAGAGGTTGGGAATATTTTGTGAAGGTTAGATCACAAGAATGTCACTTTGAGTATAAGAATTAACTCTTTGTTTGGCAAATGGGGAAATCACAACAGGAAAAAAAAAATTTGTTTTGAATAATTAGATACAACATGAACCAATTGGTAAGAAAAGTGACTTAAAATTTTATTTCTTATATTTTTCAATAACTATGCAATGAAGCTGTGAAGCAACTTTGCCCAGATTTGACATGACAATCTAAATGTGTCTGATAACATAATTTTATTTCTTTGTATGAAAAGCAACAAAACAATTTCTTGTAGGCACAAACCACTAAACTAAATTACATTTTGTACATCTTACAGTTGAAAATCCATTTTTGCAATGTCGGCATCGACCTTTTGCCCCATGAATTGGCCAATGATCCATAGAATCATACCATACATCCTGTATGGATACTGGCAGTGCTGCCTTCTTCTTTGGAACTGCTATCTACTGATGGTCTTCCTGGCTTTCTTTTATTTGCATGCATCATTACATTTGAGATGTAAAGCCTGAATTGCTTTAGAGGGTTCTAAAGCAATTCAGGACCGAAGAGAGTTACTTCAATAAAGTAGCTCTCTTTGATAAATCGATCTCAGAATCTGAATTATCCCCATCTGAAATATTTGGATTTGGTGATGGCAGTTGCTAATTTCCTTTTTCCATAAAAAGAAACAGCATTAAAAGGTAACATACCTTTGTTCTTTGCTTATAACGACAGTAAACAGATAATCTCCCAAACAGAAACTGTAATGGCAATGTTAACTGAAGCATAATCAAAAGGCAGAAAATACCATTTTCCCTGCTCATCTCCCAGCAAAAAAAAACACACACTTGGAAAATGATACTCAGCTGTTTATAAATCAAGAAAACATGACACCAATTTTGATATACTTCCTCTATCACAAAACAAAACAATGGCAACATTTCTCTTCCGTTTCTCACTTCTTCTCATCACAGTGAACAAAGTGGTGTCATTTGTTGGCAAAAACACATGATTCAAAAGTGCATCCATGAAGACGAATGTTGCCTCGAAACAATAATGATAACAATTGGGTGGAAACCCTTACTGGCATGGGAAAAGAACAACTGTAAAGTCATGTTGCCTGAGAGCAACACTGTTAAATAAAGAGTTAAATAAAATTATGTGAATGGAAAATGAAAAAAATTCTGAAGGATTCATTTTAGTTGAAACAAACGTTCGAAAACTGCAGTTATTTAAAAGACTGAAAGAGGGCCAGTTACATAAAGAGATAAGTAAAATTAAAATATCATTAATGAGAGATTTTAATATGAGAGTTACTGATCGGGAGAACGAAAGAACTAATAACAAAATGGGTAGTAATGGCATTGGGTAATGTTAATTATAACCATTAATTATCATTTCACTTATTAACTAGAAAATTAAGAAACATACTGGAGACTTCCAAGTTTAGCTAAATGATGATGTTAATGATATCAAAGTGCATAATAGTAATTATGATACAAGAAGAGAACTGAATATGCTCATCAAGGTGTAGACTATCAATTCAAATAATACACTGAATTTCCATTTTTTTTCTTTTATGTTGAGCCCATACACGAGAAGTTGGTTAATCAATCTACAGTATGTAAGTACCATGTATGGGTAGTGTGTGTGTGGGGAAAGAAGGAACTTGTTTACATTTGATTTAAAGCTTGAATATTGTATTCCTTGAGAAACACATCACAGGGGAAAGACTGTTCCACAATACAGCAGAAGCAGGAGTGAAGAAGGTGGAAAAGAGAACTTGTTCTGTGGGTTTCAAGATGACTGTGAAGAGATGTTGGGCAGCAGCTGCACATGTTCCAACAGACTTAGTACTGAGTGGGGGAATTATTGATGCTATTCCAGATGAACATTTGCCATGGAAATATTTATAGAATACACATAATGCAGAAACCAAATGCCTATGCAAAAGTGGGAGGAGTGAGTTGGTAAGAGATGAATTATTAATCAATTTGATTGCTCTCCTCTGTATTGAGTCAAGCATTTTGAGGGAACTCTTAGGGACCCCAATTCCAAATGTGAGAGCAGTATTCAATAGCTGGGTGAATTTATGATTTGTATAAGGTTAACAGCTGTTCAGAGGTGAAGTAACATCTTGAGCAAAAGAGAAAATCCTAGTTTTTTTTTTTAGAAGTTTAGGATGCAATGGTTGTGATGAGTTTATGGCAGAAGAGGCTTGATGTCAGGGTGATTCCAAGAAGAGAATTCTCATCTTGTCTGGAAATTTCAGTGTTGTCAAAAATAATACTGGGAGAAAATGATATTTTTTTTGAAAAATAAGACAAAAGTGGGTTTTACTAGCATTGAAATTGACGAGGTTATCTGAATCCCATTGGAGGAATGCTTGGAGATCAGAATTGAGGGCGGTGATGGTTGATGTTTTGTGGGTTGAAGCGTGTTGTGTAGAGTAAGGTTTATCAAATGAAAGAAAGGAAGGAGTGCAATGTGCTGTCATCTGCAAAATTGTGTATTGGAATAGAGATCAACTGAAGTAGATCATTGATATATGGAAGGATGAAGGTTGTTGAGAGAACAGAACCTTGTGGAACTCTGGCATTAGTTGAATGGTGAGAGGATAAGGAACCATCCATGCATCCAGATAGAAAGTTGGCAATCCAACTGCAGAAGTCCTGAGTCAGACCAAATGATGGGAATTTGCTTAGTAAGCCTTTGTGCCAGACCCAGTCAAAAGCTTGGGTGATAACAAATGCAACTGCTTTGTTATTCACCAAATTTCTCCATGGCATTTGTACAGAAATGGATGATATATGCACGTAGATCTTCTGTTGATCAGCAGCAACAGAATCCAAACTGGTGGTCATCTAATAGCTGGATGCTTCGAGGTGGTTTAGGAGCTGGGAATTGATGGTTCTCTCCATTTCTTTAGATAGGGCAGTAGTTTGATGGCAGTGATTTGTTGTCCTTCTTTGGAATGGGTTAAATATAAGCTAATTTTCAGGCTTTGGGATAGATGCCAGCAGAGTAAGAGAGTATATACAGGAGACATAGGATATGCACATACAGTCGATTTTTGGGAGAGGAGTTCCAGATGGTGCAGCGTATAAGAATGGAGTCTGTACAGTTCAGAGTAGGAGTATGTTACTGTAGAAGAGGAAGTGGTGATAATTAAAACTAAAATATCATTAATGGGGTATTTCAATATGAGAGATACTGATGGAAGAATGAAAGAACTTCTAACAAAATGGATAGTGATGTTTTGAAGCAACTTCATGATAATCATCTGAAGCACCATGTACATGAAAGCTGTAGTATCATATTCCTGAATTCTAGCCCTAATCATTTTTTCCAATAATATGTCCACTTCTCCAAGATTATTGGAGTTAATTTGCTGCCTTTGTCTTGATAGGTTTCTTTATGTAATGGAACTATTTTGCTCTCTTTCCACTCACTTGCAACCCTTAGAGCGCTGACTTAAAAGATCAGATTTACTGCCAATTTACTCACACTCTAATAATACAAAGAAAGGAAGATGTCTATGAATCCCATGGTCATATATGCATCAAGATTTTGAAGTTGAAATTTTTTTCCCCCACTTGGTTATACTATACATTAAAGATGCCAAGAAATTATTCTTGGTTTAATCCTTTATCCAAGTGTAATCAAACAATTTTTGAGTATGAAGTATCTTTGAAACTGGGAAACTCGATATTGAGACTAAGGACTTCACATAAATTGCCTTAGTATCACAATGCAATGCACATTTCTACTGAACCAGCTTTGATTACAGTTTTCAACTCTTCTTGATCCAAAGACCCATGCTGACTGCATAATTGAAATAATTCTTGTTAGAACGAAAGCTGTCACACCCAATTCCACCAAACCCACTAACGACTATTCAAATTTTCTACTAAAATAAAGAGCCAAAGACTTCATTTCACGATTAAAAATTATATAAATTAAGTGGATATTAATCCAACATCATTTCAAAGCCGAATACAGAAACTATAAAAGTTTCATGCAGAAACTATAAAAGTTTTGTGCAAAAATTGACTAGAGAGCTTGCAGGAATACATGCTGCCATACTACGAGTTGCACTAGCCGAACCTAATAGGAAAAGCACCCATATATACTGTCTTCTATTGGTCCATTTTGATAGGTTTCACTAGTCTGATAGTTGCTTCAAACTGATTGGTTTTTGTCAGAGACTAGGCAGAAACAACCTAAGAGAGCAAAAACTCTCAGTACTAGGGAACTTGAAGCATTGGAGAGGTGTATTTTCCTTAAACACAAGAAAGATATTTAATTAGCCAAATATTTCGGTGTGGAAATAGCAGACCATCTTCAGTGGCACTACAAGAACAGTTTTAAAAAAAATACAAGGTGGAATACTAACAATAGATCATTTAAAAATAGAACAAGTCACGTGATGTTGTTATATCACTAAGTATTAAAGGGAATATTTTTAAGCAGAGAGATGATTGAAATAAAGATATTAATTAATAATATTAAATAACATAAAATTAATATGAATTAATGAGTTATCCTGATTAGACTTTCCCAGATTTTTGATAGATATACAGTCATTCTGATTCAGGTTAGGACGATGGAGTAATGCCTCTATGCTTTCTTTGAATAAATGTTTAAATTTATAGCGGGATCTATGTAAGAGGCAAGTTTTTGACCAAAGGATGTTGTGGTTAGTTTCAATCACGTGCATTTTTCAGGGTTGTGATGAATGGAGGATTGATGTTCTTGGATTCTTTTTTCAAGAGAGCATCCAGTTTATCCAAAATAGGAGAGATCACAGTTGCAGGGAATTTGATAAGCTCCAGGAAGAGACATAGTTGAGCGTTTGTCTTTAGGAGAAGGAAAATGGGAAGATAATTTGTTAATTCACCTATTAACTTATTAATTAATGAGTTAATAGGTGAATTCACTTGTTAATTCACCGATCTATTGTTAGTATTCCACCTTGTATTTTTTAAAACTGTTCTTGTAGTGCCACTGAAGATGGTCTGCAATTTTCAGACTGAAATATCTGGCTAATTAAATATCTTTCTTGTGTTTACATGCTTATATTATTCAATCTTTATGTCACAAGTATCCTTAAAATATCGTGTTTTCCGTAAGCGAACTCTCAGTTGGTGTGTAAAGTATTTACTAAAATAAAGAGTCAAAGGCTTCATTTCGGCAATGCAAAATTAATATAAATTAAGGTGGATATTAAATCCAACATCATTTCAAAGTAGAATACAGAAACTATAAAAGAAACTATATGCTATGTGCACTATATGTATACTATATGCTATATGTGTGCAGAAACTATATGCTTTACACACCGACCGAGAGTTCGCTTATGGGAAAATACATCTCTCTGACACTTCATGTTCCCTACTACTGAGAGTTTTTGCTCTCTTAGGTTTGTGCCTAGTTTCTGACAAAAACCAATGAGTTTGAAACAGCTGTCAGACTAGTGAACCCTATCAAAATGGACCAATAGAAGGCAATATATGGGCGCTTTTAGCATTCATGCTTTTCCTATTAGGTTCAGCTATGGCAACTCATAGTATGGCGGTAGTGTATTCCTGCACGTTCTCTGGTCAATTTTCGCACGAAACTTTTATAGTTTCTGAATTCGGCTTTGAAATGATGTTGGATTTAATATTCACTTAATTGATACAAGTTTTCTATGTTTGACCTTAGTCCAATATCCTAAATGAGAGACAAGTCCTCTTCTCTCTCACCTAGGATAATGGACACAATTATCAATACCTCCGTCTCTCTCTTGCATTCAGATGGCACTATCATCATCTGAAGATAGCCTTCTGTCATCATTCTTTCCTTCCAACTCTTATATAGAATAATAAAACAAATCATCTCCTGACAGAAAGACAGAGGAATCTTTAAAAGCATGGTTATCGGCAATTGTATGATACTCAAGCTGAAATGCTCAAATATGGAGGTATAATAATTCAGAAGACCTAGTTAGTGGGTCAAATTCCAGATGATTGGAGTAGAACTCTCACAATACTCATCTATAAAAATAAAACTGAATGCGACCACTATAAAGGAATTTCAATATTGAGGGTCCTGATAAGATTTATTACGAGTATACCTGAGAAGCAGCTATGAAAAATTGTGAAAGGGAAGCCTGGAGAAGAACAAGACGGAATCAGGCCAAATACAGGTTGTCAGGATCAAATTTTCACTTTAAGACAAATGGTGAAGAAATTATGGTAATATAACAAGGATCTGTATGTTAAGTTTTGTAGATATGGAAAAGGAATATGACAAGATGCCAAGAGAAAAGCTGTTCAAAAAATTACAGTTGCATGGTGTAAATGGGACATTGTATCAAGCAAAATTTAGTCTATATTTGAGTAAGTCAGCAATTAGAATTGAAGGAAATACATATAGGAGGATGGTTTGATGTTAAATCAGATGTGAGACAAAGGTATAAAGGACAGTGATATTAAACCCGACATCAAAATTGGAGATGTTAATTTCAGCTCTTTACTTTATGCAGATGACATTATTATTATTATACAGGTATCTCTGTGGAGTCTGAAGACTCATTGTGGGAGATCTATTATTTAACACACTAGCCATCATTCACACAATACCTATCATATCTCTCCTTAAACTCATTCACTGGTGAAGCATCCACAACTACCTCTAGCAACCCATTCATCATCCTCCTAGTAAAAAAATGTAGTCCCGACACCCTTACTAATCACACTCTTACACAGCTTCCAATGGTGATCCCTTGTTCTCTCCCTTCTTGTCATGTACTGAAAAAAGTCTTCAATGTCAATCCTATAAAACTTCTTTAATATCTTAAACACTTCTATCATGTCTCCTCTTTTTTCACCTATCAACTAATTTTTGAATTACAGACTACAGACTGTCAATCTATTCTCATTGAGAGCATTCCACAGACCTGCCACAATCTTTATCACTCGCCTCTGGATCCTCTCTGCAACTTCATCCCCACGGAATCCTGGAGCCCACATCTGTGCACAGTAGTCAGATGTGGCCTTATATAAGGGAACAATAATCTCTCTATCCCTGCTTGTTGGTGTGTTCTTCAACAACCATGTAATCTGATGTGCTGTTTTGGTAACCTTTGCAATATTCCCTCTAAACTTCAACTCCGTGTCCACAATCACACCCAAGTCTCCAGAGTCTTATTAGTTTCCTGCAGTTCAGTTCCATTGGTATAGTACACAGATTTTGATCTCTTCCAAAGTTCATCACCTTACACTTGGTCACATTAAACTGGTAGTCATGTACCTCTGCCCATATTTATACTTCTAAATAAATTCAGTACAAGTCTACAGGATTTCCTGACTAAACTGAATAACTGTTGTGATAAATTTGGTATGAAAACCAGCAACAGAAAGACAAAGACAAATGAAAATTGCAGAAAGTGAAAACATCAACTGTATTCTGAATGGAGAACCTACAGAACAAGTAAAATATTTCAGTTATTTAAGCACAATTTTTAATGAAGATGACAAATTACATATGGAAATGAACAGAATTAGCAAAGCTGGTATGGCGGGAAGTCACATGAATGAGGGAGAATAAAGTCAAAACACTAAACTAGCTGTAAATAAAACAGTGTTCAAACCAATTTTAACTTATGGATCTGTGAAGCTAGGTCAGAAATAAAACACTGGAGATGACAGATATGAGCATTCTGAGAAAGATTAGGAGAGTAACAGATGGCATTAATAAGTATCATAATTAAAATTAGGATATCAAGGAAGAACTGAATATTGTTAGCATTCAGGAATGTGGTAAAAAACTAATCTCAGGTGGTATGGTCACTTAAACAGATGGGATGAGGAAAGATTAGCAAAACAAGCCAGGTTGGCAGGTCTGTTGCTACCAACATCCCCAAAACAGACTGATGGCACACCACTAGTGACTTTCCTCTTTTGAGATAGTGCTATTTGAGACAGCACACAACTTGCTGATACCTATCACACAGCAAATCTCCAATCTAATGCACTAATCTATTTTACAACTCTATACATTCCAGTTTAATTATCAGCTTTTCAACTGACAATCTATCAAAGACTTTAGCAAA
Organism: Typopeltis vanoorti; assembly: GCF_054136105.1. Taxonomy (NCBI): domain Eukaryota; kingdom Metazoa; phylum Arthropoda; class Arachnida; order Uropygi; family Thelyphonidae; genus Typopeltis; species Typopeltis vanoorti. Next base: position 120,069,155 of record NC_143557.1, on the reverse strand, counting down.
ATCTACATATATCAGTATGTATGTATCTCTTATGTAATGTATTTGTCACCTTGTTGGATGAAATGCATATTTGTGGGAACAAATGACTGTATGAATCATGCAACTGAAAAAATTGTAGGAGTAAATGATGTATAAATTATGGAACAGAAGCGAGGACTATGGAAGCAAAAGAAAGTATAGCTGAAGAAATGAAAGTGAATGATACTGTGGAAGCAAATGAAAGTTGGAATGAGGAAACAAAAGAAATGAATGATAGACTGACAGACAGTGTAATTGTCTGGATGAAAAATCTGAAAAATGAGTTGATCAGAATGAAAAGTGAAATGAAAAATATTTGTAGTGAGATGAGAAGTTTGATGGATAATGAGTGCAAAGGTTAGGATAAATGAAAGCAGAGAAAAAGAGGTGACGAATGATTCGAGAATAACTTTGTATGGAGAGGTCCATTACTAGATGTGCGGTAAATGAGAGATTCCATAAGGTGTGTTTTCCAGGAGGGAGAATTAGCAGGATAATTGGATGCATTAGATAAAAGAAGCAAACGAGCTGGTGGTGATTGTCAGAACAAATGACTTGGACATAAAGAGCATGTAAGACTAGATATCAGGAGATTATTGAGGAGAGTTGAAAGATACCAGTGTGGTCAGTGTTTTGCATAGGTACGATCATGGCGAGTTGAGACGAAGAGCATGGATCTCGAATGGTATGTTGTCAAAGCTGTGTGAGGAGAAGAGAATGCAGTATGTGAGTGTGTAGGAATTCATTGAAAATATTCAACATAATTCCACCTACAATCGATAACTATGAAAGATTCACTAAACTTCTCATTGCATCTAGGAAACACATCTATAGGGATTCAGAAAAATCTATACACCATGCTGGTCAACTGAAAGTAGTATTAAACAATAAACAATAAAATATGAAATATATGAAAGTAGTATTCTTTTGACAGAGTATGAATAACAGAACCATCCGGACACTGCTTCTGTCCTCTTAAAATACTTGGTTGATGGTAGAAGAACTTGCTGGCAGGAAGAAACAAACAATCTCAATTTTACCAGATCTAGTCTCAAGGCTTAGTCACTGCTCTGTCAACTGGGAGTCACCAAAACTCCAAACAGAACTAAAGGAAAAGTCAACTCTAATAGTATTGCGAAAATCATAGCACAAAAAAACTAATCCCAAAATACCCACAGTCACCAAAAAAGAGATCCATTGTCTTTATAAAAAAGTTTTCTTATTATGTCCTACATCTACAGCAAACTCCAATCAGTAACTATAGATGAAATTGATGCAGCACTCAGACTAATTAAAACAGGCAACGCTCCTGACATTGATTAACACTCTACTCCCCATAGGCAACTCTCTCTTTCCCTTTATCAAAAATTATATTCATTGTATAACCAAAACACAAAATATCATCCTAAAAGATTCAGCCATTATGGTCAGCTTTGATATCACTTCACTGTTTATCAATGCATCTTTAACAGAGACTCTTGACCTTATTATGCCACATTCCCCCTCTGACATTTTTGAGTTATTCAGTTTCACCACGTATTAAGATTATTTGTCACGGAAAGAAAACATATACAATATGTTTATAGTGCCTCCATAGTGCAACTGGAAGAAAAATGGAACATTGCTCCCTTTGAATGAAAAAGACCTAGATTCGATTCTCATCCATGAGAGGAATCTTTATTCTTTATATGGGCTTTTTCAATTGAAGGTGAGTTAGCTGATCTCATATGAGGTAGCAGGGTTTTTTCCTCCCAGAAATTCAGGTTTTTCATCCAGGCAAATTGGCCATGAGAACATACAGAGTTTACAAAAAATACTGTTGCTGGTGATAATGGGTGGTAGATGTCCTTGATGGTAGTAGTAGCGTTGTTGTGTGTAGGTGGAGAATTAAGTGGTAGGGGAGACGGAAAGATGTGTGTAGTTGAGAAGAGTAGAGAGCCCTCCTGTGATGAGTTTTTGGACTCCTTGGAAGTGTCACACAATAATAATAATAATAAACTGCTTGGTTCTCCAGAAGTTCCAAATAGAAAGTGACTAGTGGAGAACTTCAGGAAAGCCAAGCACTTAACACATAAACCTGCAGTTTAGCTATGCTATGCTATCAGATAACGTGCTTGTTATTTGGCTTCATGACCTAGATACATTTGATACAATTTTAGTACATTTAAACAACCAACTTCAAAAAATACACTTCGCTACAGAAAACAGAAACAACTGTCTTCCCTTTCTAGACAGATACTAGTGATACAACTACCAAATGGTAAATTATTCTTCTCAGTTCATAGAAACCCACTAGTGGGAAGATAATTACATAAGCAATAATTACATTACACTACCACCACCCATCTCAGCAGTATAGCATCCTTGAAACACTTATGCACAATACTGTTGTGCATAAAGTACACAAATAGACACAGGTCTATTTGTTCGAATGGTAAAGCCCTCAAAACTGAATTCAGGTACCTTTGCAACACCTTTACCATTCGAAATTAATAAAGGGCTCGCATCATCGAAAAAAAAAAAAGGCCTTATAATACTTATATTGCAACTTTGTAGCTCTTCTGAGTTATGATAATTCCTGTAGGATATCAATCATTAATGTTAGATCTTTAAAAATTCCAAATTGAGAAGTAGGTTTAAAAAGCCCTTATATTTATCACTTGATGCAAAATGCTTGCATAAAGCTGGGTAATTTTTCCACAAAGCAAGAGCCTTTTGTAAACTGCAAGCGGCCCATTGTGGTAACACACGGCCGATCTTTAAAATTTTGATACCAAGGTCTTTTGCAATCATATTTAATTCTCATTGATTTTTTGGTGATTGATGATAAAAAGCATATAATTTATCCAAAATATTTCAAAATGATTTATTTCTTTAATGTTTTTTATCGAATTGTCTAATGTTAAGTGTAAACGATGAGCACAATAACAAATCACAAAGTTGGAAAATTTTTGTAGAAGTTTTGATTGCAACACCTGATTTGTTTCCTAATTAGCTCCATCAGAACAAAATGCAATGAAATGATTTTTTATATAGTTATCAGAAAATCCATATGAATTTAAAGTGGCAATTATAGTAGCATATTTACATTCCACAGTGGTATTTTCTAGTTCTACAAGATTATTAAACAAGAAGAACAAGGGAGAGAGAAGGAAAACGATTGGATTCTTCCATGTTGCCATGTTAATGTTCGTTTGTAGGAATTCCGTGTGTTTGGAAAAAGTGTTCACAAATTTGAGAAAAATTTGACAAAGGGCTCGTGCAAGCCCCTTATAGCTCACCACTGCCTTTAGCCATTGGCTACAACTCCATTGTATAAAATAAACAAACTACTGCATTTCCACTCACTATTCTGCAATTAAACAAGATCAAAATTATTCTTGTACCATGTTCAGGGTACATATGAAAAGACAAGCAAAATTCTCTGCAAACATAATCACTATCATTTTCAACCCACACATTCAGCTATCTACTTTCATCCATTCTCATAAAGAGCGACTTCAACCTCTTGCACATTCTGGAGTGTATAAAGTTCCATGCACCTTAGTTTAATTTACTTTGGAAAGATGGTATATCTGTTAATATCTCCTTGAAGAACACAAGAACTGCATTAGCAACCAACCATGAGTTTTTTTAATGGCACTTCTGATATAGTAAAGATTATTAGACACATGTATTCAGAAGAATAAATAATCATTTTGATTACTAAAATATTTCAGTCAGAAATTAATGGGCCATAATCAGTAATCAGCATAATGATTAGGTGCAGTTAGAGCAATGAATATTAATCCTATTTACAGAGATGGATGATAAAAAATTTTTATCATCCATCCATGTACGATACATTTTTATCGTCCCATCTGGATTAATCAATTAAAATCCTCTCACTAACTTAAATGTCTCTATCATATCATCTCATTTCCTCCTATCCACCAAACTCTGCAATCCACATTTCCTCAACCTCTCTCTATAGCCAGCATTACAAAGTCCTAATATTGTACTCAAAATAATTTTGAGTACAAAGGCGACTGACTAACGTAGTTTCTGACCTCTGGAATGTCAAGTATGAGGAAAGATTGAAAAGATGTAATTTGCAGAGTCTGGTGGACAGAAAGAAGAGGGGAGATATGATAGAGACCTACAAGTTGGTAAGGGGTTGTTATAGGATCAATGCTGGAGTAGTTCTACAGAAAATAGTGGGAGATCGGGGAAGAACCAGAGGTCATCCCTGGAAACTGTATAAAGAGGGTGTGAGCAGGGGAGTGAGAGGCAGGTTTTTTTCATGCAGAGTTGTAAATGATTGGAATGCCTTGCCTGAGAGTGTGGTGTCTGCAAGGAGTTTGAGTGTGTTTAATACACACGATGATGAGCTGTGTGTATGTGTGTGTGTGATAAAAGGATCTCCCAGATGAGTCTTTGACTCCATGAAGTTTTGGAATAATAATAATAATAATTCAAGTGTGGTCTGACCAGTGGTTTATACAGTGGCACAACTACTTCCTTATTACTACATGTTAGAGTACTTCTGATCATAGCAGCACAATGATATGCAGTATTTGCACACTTGCAATATGCCTGTCTACTGTCAATCATCATTACCAAATCTTGAATCTCATCCACTTTATGCAGTATGGTACTATCAGCATAGTACATAGCCATATATTTCTGCACTCCAAAATGCAACACCTTGCACTTATTAATGTTAAAACTACAACCCCACTACTTTGTCCAAGTCAAAAGTCTATTCAAATCTTCCAGAAGGGAATTAACATCAGCAATGCTACTTATAATTCTCTCCAACTTTGCATCATCAGCAAAAAACTGAAGATCCCCAGCCAGTCCACATGATATATTATTTACAAACAAATCAAACAGTAGGGGGCCCAAAAACAGAACCCTGGGGGCCACCACTGGTTACCCTACTTTTTTGAGACACTGTTCCATCATACACAACTTGCTGATATCATTCAGATAGCCAATCTCTGATCCATCTACCAATATAATATCTATTCCCATCCTCTGCAGCTTCAATGCCAACTATATAGGGTGGTTCAAAACATCAAAATCAACCATATTGAAAGCATGACCAGAATGCCACCAGAAAGTACTAACAGGGACACAAAGATACAGAAATAACACAAGGCAGTAACTAGTGTAAAAAATTTTATTAGGTGTAACTGAACAGTTCAATAGTAGTTGGATATATAATATGGTAAACGAGGTGCATGTCTGCCATCTCAGCATTCATAAAACGAAGCATGTTCTTCGTACGACATCGAAAGCTTGAATGAGGAAGCCCCAATTGCTCACCTGGAGCACTGCTGAACAGTGCTATCACTTTCGGGTGGCATTTCCGGATATGGTTGTGAATATGGTTGATTTTGATGTTCTCTACCTCCCCTCAAAGTTTGTACGTGGAATTTTGAACCACCCTGTATATATTATCAAATGGTAATATATCAAATGCTTTTGTAAAGTCCAAGAATATCTCTGTATATGATTTTCCCTTATCTAACACACTCGTTACCTTATCAAAAAATTCAAGTAAATTGCTAAAACAGGACCTATCCTTTACAAATCCATGCTGATCATCATAATGTCCATAAACCTAATCCTGTATTCAATTCTTAACCAATCTCTCCAACATCTTGACTACAACTGCAGTTATACAGACTGGTCTATAATTGGAAACTTCTGTCCTAGAACCTGCTTATGGAGGTACTATTTTGTCTTCTTTCCACTTCTTAGGAACCCTACCCACTGCAAGACCTTCATTAAATAACCAGGTCAACGGGGCATAGCTAACTATTGTGCATATTCTTTAAGAATACGTGGTGATACATCATCCATTCCCACAGCCTTCTTAACATGTAACCCAATTAACACCTGATACATCTCTGATTCTTTCATTTCCAATTCTCCTAATACTTGCCTCCATTTTATATGTTGCACCACATCATTTACACTAGTATGATATACACTGATAAAGTGCTCGTTCAATAATTCCACTACATCCTTTGCAAATGTTATTCTGCTGCCATGACTATCCACCAGTGTCAACCTGCCACAATTATTCTTTCTCTTGCTTGTCATATAGCAGAAAAATTCCCTTGAGTTAACCTGGCCTGACCAGCCAAATTTCCTCTCATACTGCACCTTTTGTTACTTTATCATGCTCATCACCTTCCTAGCCTGCACTTTATACTCTTTGTGGATCCAATCACCACCAACTGTCTTGTATCTGCTCCACAGCATTTTCTTTTCCAATGCAGCTTGCTTGATTTCACTGTTCATCCATTTCACTCCTATTCTATTTACTCTCTTAACCCTTGGTATGCAGTTATACATTGCTTGTGTCAGATACTGCCTCGTGAATTTCTATGCACTGTCAACATCTTTTCTGCTCGGCTCATCTACCCAACGTAGTAATGTTAACTGACTACAGAGCGTTCTATAATCACCTACTTTATACTTCCACATATATTCATTTTTGGCAGTAACCTTTTCTTGTTTCACCACTTCCCAAACAAGTACATTGTGATCATTCTCACCAACCAACAGTCAAATCTAAAACATTAAAGCTTCTAGTTGCTTCAATCACATATTGCTTAAGATATTTATCTCTCTGAAATTCAATAAACTCACTCTCCTTGTTCCCATACCCTATCTCCTCCTTCCATTCTATATTCCTGTAATTAAAGTCTCCCATCAGGATCATCTTCTTTTTACATGTACAACCAATATGCCTCAACATTTCATAATCAGTATTCTCTACATTCCCTGGCCTATAACAGCATCCTATCAGACATACTAACCTGTTAATTTCAACTTCAGACCACACAGATTCAAAATCTGTGTGTACACTATCAACTTCCACACTTTGTGGACACAATTCCTCTGCAGTCGTTAACAACACTTCCCCCCCCCCCGCTTCTCTTTTCACATTCCTATCCTTCAGGAAAAGTATATACCCTTCCATTTATATTCTTGACATCACATCCTCCTCAGACAACTAAGTTTCACTTATTCCAATTATCTTTGGACATAATGACTCAATCAATGTAACAAACCCGGCTCTCTTGTTTCGAATACTCCTTACATTTCTGTACAAACATACCAATTCCTGTGTCTTTGAGGCTATTCTACCAGCACCAACATTCGCTATTCCAGCTGCTATACCACACCTCTCAATCTTCAGTCTGACTACTCCCATTTCCCTGATCCTGACTTCCATTCCTACCTATCTCATCCTCACCTTTATGGATTTCATCACCTTGTGCTGCTGAAACAACGTCTTCAACCTCATATCCATCTTTTTCCTGTCATACAATACATTTAGTGTGACAGTGCTATCCTGCTTCACAAGTAGACTCTGATCATTTACTGCATTAACTTCTTGACACTGTGCCTTCTCAGAAAACAATAGCATTTCTCATTCAAATGTAATCAAAATTCAAACAAAACTCATTCAAATGTAATCCATCAACTTTAAACCATTCCAACTTTCCTTCAAATTCACTTTGCAGATTTACAAACTGAGCCCCCTTTGCCTAACACAATCCAGACACTTACTATTCATTATCTCTGCTCTCCTTCTCAATTCACTATTGTCATATCTGGACAACATGCTAACAACTTTTCCAACGACACTATTATCCTTCACTTGAAGCAATAACTTCCTCAAATCTTTATTGACATTCTTTTTTCCCCAACTAAGTCATTTGTGCCCACGACTACCACTAATTTTGATGCCAGCTCTTTCCTTCTCTGCAAAGCATCAGTTATTATTTTCCACCAGGAAAGCACATTTTATGTACTTTATTAGTCATAACACTTCATGAGTATAAACAAATGTTCAAACCTAAACCAGCACCAATGTAAAAGGTGAGTACCAGACCAATCCTCACCTTTTACATCGGTGCTAGTTTAAGTGTGAGCAACTATTAAAGAGAGTGCTAAAGCACTTCTGCACCATCTATCCTTCAACTGGAATGACAGCCTATCCACTGCCAAGATTTGAGAGAGAGTCTCATCTTCATAAATGGCAATGGTCCACAATAATGGGCTCTCGGGTTTTTTTTTTTTTTTTTGTTAAATATAATACCATGTCATCCAATTTATCTATCTAAATTAACAAAAAAAATTGTTAATTTTTGCATCTCAAATCATTTAAATTTTTGTTTTAGTTTTAATTGTAATCTCATTTAATTTGTAACCAGACACATGCTGGCACTCTGACATGTTGCTCAGTTCTGTAAATAGGATTAATATTGTTTGTTCTAGTTTCACCTGATGATTATGCTAATGTAACGATGATGGTCTGTTAATTTTAGGCCAAAATATTTACAATAATAAAAATTATTATTCTTGATTCTTGTGAATCCGTGTGTCTAATAATCTATGTCAGAGCATGGTCTTCTAGTCCTGACTGGAAGCCCATGTGAGACCCAGTGAAATATACAGTTGCTACAGGACTACTTTCAGATTCAGCATCAGCTATGAAACACTCTCCTAAATTCAACACATACAGTAGTAGACAAATTAATCCAAACATTCACATTTTAAAGAAAAATTTTAATTTCACAAAAAAATAAGTACAAAAATTAAATTCCAACTTTACCTAATAATCTATATGTGCTCCTCTGTTCCTAATAAGTTCATTAATTTGCTTAGGGATGGATTCTACCAATGTAGAACACATCTTTCTTATTTTTGCATCTCAAAACCATACTTTTATAATGGATTGTATTATCACAATTTAATTTTGTTTTAATTTAATTATATGTTCTTCTGTGCTTGCTTAAAATTAAAAGTATTTTGCTTAGAAAGTTATTTATTAAATAAAAAATGTTCTATTTTGTCTAATCTGCAGCTACTTGCCAGTTAACAAAATCTACCCTGATATTCATTTCCCAACAAGAGCCAGCTTTTCATTTTTTTTCCTTATGTCAGCTGTTCTCTTACAGAAATAACCTGCAAGAACCATCTACAGAATAATATGCACGTCCTAATCTCACTTCTGGCAGCAATCATCAAATTTCCACATCCATTTATTAAAAAGTTGATTCTTAATTACTTCTTTCATTGATTTAGATGGCATTTTCTTGTTCTCATTAACATTTTCCCCAAACATTTTATCTCTTCTTCCTTAACTATTTTATTTGCAGTGTTTTTTCCTCATTATAAATAATTCTATTATTATTTAACCTAGTTTTTTATGAATTTCAGACTTAACTTCTTTATCTCTGCTGGCCTGGTTGGCTGAGTAGTTAGCGTATCCGCTCTCAGCCAAAGGCTGCGGGTTCGAATCCTACTGTGGGCATGGATGTTTGTGATTGTCTGTGAAAATACTAGTGGTGGTGGTCGGCGGTAGATGGCGTTGGTGTAGATGATGAAGGTAGTTGTGGTTGGTAAAGTGGTCGAGATGGAGACTTGTAGAGTAGGTGCCCTCCCTCGATGAGTCTTTGGACTCCCTGGATGCGACATAATAATCTCTCATTCCATCAGGTTTCTATTTCTTTTCAATTTCTGTCTGTCCTTCCACACTACTTCTGCTCTTCCTACCATTATCTCTCAAAATTTATCCCATTCTACATTTATATTATCTGTAATTAACTCATGAGCTTTGAGCCCGATTCAAAAGTCAAATTCTTGCTTTATCTCAGTCTGTTTCAACATTTCCAGCTTAAGTTTTCTCTCTTTTTTTTTTCTTACCACATTTCTTAAAGGATGTGATAAGAATCCTATGTTCTTTATCTAAGGCAACAGATGGCAAAACCGATTCCATGACCTTCTCTAATTCAAGTCATATTCATTAAGGATGAAATAATAATCATAGATCTTTGCTCACCATCACAACTACACCTTGTAATTCTGTGGCTCTGTCTATTCTCAAATACTAGTTGTTTAAAATTTTGAGATTCTTTGTCATGCTAAAAGCTAATAGCCTTTGTTCTTCTTCATTCCTTTAACCAAAACCAAAAATGGTCCCAAAATTTTAGATATTCTTGTTCTATCTTCTCCAATTTGTATGTTAAGATTTTCTAAGGTTATTACACTCTTATCTTAATTCTCCCTAAAAAAGAAGTCTAGAAGGGAAAGTTGTAGTGTAATGCATATAACTGATCCAGTGAGATCTGTTTTACATTATTCAAATATAAGCCTCATTATGCTATCAATAATTTCATTATACTTTATAAGTCTCTCATACTTCTTTATTGATTGACTGGTAATCACCCTTTCTAAAATGCAGCATAGTTTAAGGTCCTCTTTCCTTCTCCCTCCCCTGCCACTCACTAATCCAAAACATTTAATTCGCTCTTTATCACAGCATCTATTAACTCTCTCTATATCAATATGTTTAATGTTATTCTCAATTTCCTTTCAGTCTAAGTCACTTTCCATTTATATTTATCAAGCTTTGACTTCTTTATTTCTTTTTAGCTCTAAACTCTAAGCTTGTTGTGTGGTGAAGCTTCAACAGAGCCCAATCCAGAATTTTCAGGATTCCTGATGAATCCTATTAATTACATGAAATCCTATTAATTCTCACACATTCTTTCCATACATATGTAGACTTTGTGAGGCCTTATGTCAGATATCATGCTATGCAAACACTTCTTCATTTTGCCATATGACAGAATAATTTAAATAATTAAAAGAAAGCTACTTATTCATTGTGGATTTAAAGACAGGCAGATTGTGTGTATAAGTTACTATGGAGCTGTTGGTTACTGCAAGTCAGCAGGTGTCATCACTTGCCAGGCATACAAAAAGTTAAGACATAAGGTTTGGTAATCAACATTTAATTCCAGTAAATAGTGGTAGATGTTGTAGTATGTTTTGGATAATTCAAGTATTGTTTAGGTCAAGTCAGTGTGAATATTGCTCTTCCACAAAGTGCTCTCTAGAGGTGTAAAGATCATACACCAGCAGTTAATTCTTACTGCTGTTATACTTATTATAACATATATACATATAAACTTTCATTTATAACTATGTGCATACTGTCTGTTATCATGGAAATCAATGCAATGTCCACATATTTCTGTTGGTCAGTTTACTTAAATAGCCTTTAAATTTAAAGATTATCTCTATGGAGCTTATTTCTACTTAGTACTTCTAATTTTATATTTGTTCAAACAGATTACATGCATTTATGCTTTAATGTTATATGGCTGTAGATCTTCACTAAATTCTTTTACTTTTATGAGCTCCTTACATCTTGTAACTGATTATGAGACACTTATGTTTGTATCAATGCAGTTCTGAACATAAGCTAGAAATTTAACAGTTAAATTCCATTAGTCCATATTGCCAGCCTGGTTGGCTGAGTGGTTAGCATATCTACTCTCCAGCCAAAAGGCTCCAGGTTCAAATCCCAGTACGAGCATGTATGTTTGTGATTCTATGTGAAAATATTAGTGGTTGTAGTGATCAGTAGGTGGTGTTGGCATAGATGATGAGGTTCGCTATAGTTGGTAGATTGAGTGGTGTAGATGGAGAGTTGTAGAGTAGGTCCCTCCCTCGATGAGTCTTTGGACTTCCTGGAAGTGTCATGTAATAATAATAATAATTAACTGAGCACAATACCTGAGAAACACAAGTACACTCTCTATTTTCATAACAATTTTATAAACAAAAAGAGCATAACATAAGAATATAATGAAATCATATTACAAATGAACATCTAAAACCTGATTAAAGGAGCACAAATGAAGGGAAAATTTCTTCAACTAACCTTCTTTCCTCCTCTTTCTAAAATTGAAGTTATTTTTCCTTCTGCAAGAGGCTGGTTAGTATCATTATCAGTAACATTGCTTATTAACCATGGAAATGTAGTTTGATGAGCAAAGTCAACCAAGTTATCCACTCCAAAATCTGAAAATAAAGATTTTTTTTTTTTTAAATCTACAAAAATCTAACACTACCAAAAATTTGTATATATATATACATCAAAAACTTATATATGCATCCATTTACAGAAAAAGGCTTATTCATTTGGAAATAATAACAATAATATTATTATTCAAAAGATATATTTCAGTGATTACACCACATTTTTTTATTATTCAGTTATATAAAACACTGAAATAATAGTTCCCGACAAGTTTCGTAAATCGATAGCGTTACATTTAACAAAGCCATAGCGATCTCAGAACAGAAGAAACATACATTAATTCATAAGTTCAACGTACTCCTTCAGAAGAAGGAAATACATAAAAAACAACTAGATCATTCAAAAGTAGTTATTAATCTTTCTTCGAGAGTCCTAACAAAATAGGAGAATAATCTTTTACTTAAGGGTTTTAACTTCGCCTTAACCCCACATTTCCTTCCAAAAATTGATATCATAGCACAAATAGAAAAAGGAATTAGAAATCTACCAGACAACACGGCAGATCTTATCCATATAGAAAATACAGCTTTACTATTAAAAAGCAGATTACCTCGTAGGAATCTAACTTACAATGAATACGTTTGCCTTAAAAAGTTAAAGGATGACAAAAATATTGTCATAATAAAAGTGAATAAAGGCAACGCAACTGTCGTTTTAAATGCTACAGAATATGATAACAAAATGAAAAGTCTCCTGAAAGATACCAACACCTACAAACCCATAGACAGAGACCCGACTTAGCCTACACACAAAAAAACAAATGATCATAAAAAAGTGCCTCTTTGGACGAAGAACTTAAAAAATACTTACAATCAAAACATCCTTTGATACCAAGAATATATGGTGTTCCAAAGATCCATAAGACAGATATACCTTTAAGACCAATAGTAGATGGAAGAGATTCACCGACTTCCAACTTGGCAAAATACCTCACCAACATGATCTCACAACATATAGGAAAAACATCTTCTCATAAAAAATGGTAAACATTTCATAGAAAAAGTGAAAGATATACATATTGGTCCAAAAAACATCTTAGCAAGTCTCGACATGCTTGTTTATAAACGTCCCGAGACAAGAAATTTTGAATCTCCTAGAAGACCTCTTCCATCTGGACATATTGAATCTTTTTAAACATTGTATAAACAATACTTTTTTCACCTATAAAGACAGAATCTGGGAACAAAAAGGAATGGCCATGGGTTCATCATTATCACTGGTATTAGCAAACCTATTTATGGAAAAATTTGAAAACAATGCTCTTAAGAATTATCATAAAAAAAAAAATATGGCTAGCTATGTGGACGATATTTTCATCATATTCAGTGGAACAACAGATGAACTTATCAATTTCAAAGATTATCTCAACAATTTGCACAACGCCATAAAATTCACTTTAGAACAAGAAAAAAAGAAAAAACTTCCTTTTCTGGATATTCTATTAGAAGTTAATGAAGAAAGTAAACTCTCCTTCTCAGTATATAGGAAGCCGACAAACACTGGAAGATTTCTAAATGCAACCTCACACCACCATCCTTCACAAAAAATAAGCTTAATTAAAACTCTTCAAGACAGAGCATACAATATCTCCAGCACACAAGAAAGATGGAATGAAGAACTAAAATACTTAACACAAATCCTCCAACAGAATGGATATGAAACAAAAACCATCAAGAGAATCCTTAAAATGCCTTCAGCTAACAACACAATAAAACAGGATTACAAAAATGCAATCTCGCTTCCTTATATCAAAAATGTTACAGATAAGCTAGCCAAATTAATGAACAAACACAACATAAAAGTAGCCTTTCATGGAAAAAATCTCAAAATTCCTACATCCACCAAAACCACCTCATCATCCTCTTAAAAAACCAGGAGTTTACAAAATCCATTGCTCTTGCAGGATTTGCTATAGGACAGACAGGAAGATCTGGAGATATATGCATGGCTGAACACCAAAAAGACATACAATACAAAAGAGAACAAAAAAACGGGTCTTGCTTTACATACCACTTCCACTGGACACGATGTACTCTGGCAAAAAATGACGATGTCAAACATAGAAAACAACAGTTATATAAGAAAATTTAAAGAAGCTGCTAATATGTTAAAAAACCTAACCCAATGCAATAAAAATCAAGGTTTAATTCTCCATCAAGTGTGGTCAGCTCGAATAAAAAATCTACCTCAATCTGAGCTCGGTCTGTATGAACGAGAACAAGAACACGTGACATCGTCCAGTATTGTTCAATGTCAATAACGTTATATATCTGCATTCTGTTATTTGAGTTTTATGAATAGCCAGACGGTTATGATTTGTATTTATTAATTCTCTTGTTTAAACTTTAAGTTATACTATTTACCCCTTGAAGATGTAAATCCTACGATTTACGAAACTTGTCGGGAACTATTATTTCAGTATTTTATATAACTGAATAATAAAAAAATGTGGTGTAATCACTGAAATATATCTTTTGAACCAATTAGCCACAGAAGTCTACGCCTGCAATATTATTATTATTTCCAGGTTTATTAATTTATTTTATTAAATTAAATTATGAATTAAATTAATTTATTAATTTACAGGCTTATTAATTTGGAAATAATAAACAATAAGTGAAGTGTAGATCTGGAGAGTTTGCATCTCAAATGGAATTTAAAATCTGGATATTAATAAGAGTAAGGAAGAAAGAAAAAAAAATAAAACAGAAACAGGTGTTTTGACTAATTTCTTTCTTATTCCATATAAATTTATTCAGTTGACTTCCTACCATACCAGCTTTACTATGTGAGGGGAGAGGGGGTTGAAAAGTTCTGATAAATACCTAGAATAAAAATGATATTAAAGCAACTAATATAACCACAAGAAAGAACATATCTTAAAGCCTTTAACACCTCCATGTTTCAACAAAATGTAATAATTCATTCTTTTTCATTTAGGATATATAAGAAGAGATGCTTTAATATCATTTTTGTTCTAGGTGTTTATCAGAACTTTTCAGCACTCCCTCTTGTAATTCTGTTGTCTATTTACATATTTAATTTACCATCATTCCTAAAAATTGTACTAAATAGCTGAAATGATTTACTTGTCCTGTAGGTTCACCATTCAGGATACAATTGATATTTTCAATGTTTCTGCCTATTTTCATTGTCTTTGTCTTTTTATTGCTAATTTTATTATTATTATTATTATTCAGGCCTTCATGGAGTCAAAAGACTCATCGCGGGAGGTCCTTCCTAAGAAACACAAAGTCTATCATACCACTCCTTAAACTCATTGACCATGCTCGCTCTCACCACTCTATCAGGCAATGCATTCCATGGTTCAACCACCCTCCATGCAAAGAAACCACTCCTCACCCTATTGCTCACAGTTTCCTTTTGTAACTTCCAGGGATGGCTCCAAATTTCATACCAAATTTATTACAACAGTCATTCAATTTAGTCAGGGAATCTTGCAGACCTATACTGGATTTATTCAGAAGTATAACATTATCTGCATAAAGTAAAGAGCTAAGATTAACATCACCAATTTTGATATCAGAAATAATACCGCTTTCCTTCATAACGTGATCAACATAGATAATGAATAACAGTGGAGATAACATGCACCCTTGTCTCGCACCTCATTTAACATCAAACCATCTTCTTGTACCTCATTCCATTCTAATTGCTGACTTACAGCTTAAATAGAGACTACGTATTGCTTGTAAATGTCCCATTTACACCACATAACTGTAGCATTTGGAGAGTTTCCCTCTTGGCACCTTTCCTCTTGTCATAGGCCTTTTCAAGATCAACAAAATTGAAATGCAAATTCTTCTTATATTCCCAAGATTTCTCAGCTATTTGTCTTAAAGTGAAAATCTGATCCTGGCAAATCTATATAGCCGGAATCCAAGTTGTTCTTTACCACGCTTCCCTTCCACAATTTTTCTTAGCCATTTCTTAAGTATACTTGCATAAATCTAAAGTAGTGAAGAAATACCTCTCTAATTCGCACATTCAGTTTTATTTCCCTTTTTATAGATGAATACTATGACAGCGCTGCTTCAATCATCTGGAATTTGGCCCTCTGACCAGGCCTTTTGAATTATGCAATGCAGCCATAGCCATGTAAAACTTATATAGCTCTATATCTGAGCATTTCTGGCTGAATTTCATCTACTCCACCTGCCTTTCCACATTTCAGGTTTTTGATTACTTTTTCTACTTCAAGAATGGATATGTATTCCTGACTGCATTCCTATTTATTTATTTTCCTGTTGAGAATTTGCTACCACTGTGCTGACACTACTTGTTTAATTTAGCATTTCAAAGTAATTACTCCAGACATCTAGAATATCTTTGTATTCAGTATTCGTGTCACCTTTATCATCCCTAATTCCTTTTACAATACTTTTTCCTCCATTTCAAAGCTTTTTCAATTCTTAACCCTTAATTTTTGTTACATAATTAGTCGGATGGGGCCCATTTGACCACAATGTTAAAGTTATTATATTTCTTTAATTTCTCAATATGTCTTATGAAATATTTTTCTTTATTAAAAGGCTGATTAGGTTGAGTAAAATGAAATAAACAAATAACTATTATTGCTTTATTTTTATATTAATTATTAACATTTTTATTGAGTCTTAATTTTCTGTATGATAGTTGCATCTTACTGAAGAATGCTCATTGCAACAAAAGCTCCAACAACATATTACATAGCAGCCCCAGGAATATCCAGAAGTGGTTTGTTATGGTTGTGGAGCTTCTGGAAAAATGCTCATGTAAGTAGTTGCATGGCGTCAGAATGTCAGAAATTACTCCTTACTCAACAACTCACTGTGCTGACAGCCAGCACACAACTGATTCGGCATGGGGAGGGGAGGCAGCAAGAAACTCAGCTATTCAAAATCACAACAAAAATCCGTCATTGGTTTTGTCAGAAATCAAACTTGAATGATGGCTGGGGTTAAATAAACCCTATGCAACTAATTAAAGGTTAACAAGGTCTTCCCATAACTTTTGTTTAGCTAGTTTTACACAGTGCTTCACTTATATTTTTCTCTGTATTCTTTAGGCACAAGCAGACTTACTTGCAAGGAACTTTCGATATGCTTTCTTCTTTTCTTTTATTGCACCTAACTTAGTCCACCATGGAGTTCTGATTTTTCTATCCATACAGACAACCTCATTGCATGCCTCTTTGGCCCATGTAGTGAGGTTGTCTTAATGTTTTCTTCAGGATTTGCCACTGAATCTCCAAGGCTTGGTTCTTGTTTTCAAATTCTTTCATTTTTTCTTCAACGATGCTTGTGTATTTGAGTCTGCATTTCACCTTTGAAAGCTGCTCAAACTTTGATTTGTTTTAAAACTTTCTTACACAATTTCTTTTCAATATTTTTTCTTTTCAGTATGAAACTCAATTGTATCCTGTTCAAAACTAAATAGTGATCACTTTGTATTTCAAACCCTCTGTATACTCATATCCTGAACCAGTGTGGGGAAACATCGCTATTAGCTATAGCATAGATAATGACACTTTTCTTATTTCTTGCATCTTCTCTCCATGTGAATTTGTGCACATTTTTATGTTGTAACATGATGTTAGTAATAATAATCCATGCCCAGAACAGAAATCTAGCAGGTATTTACCATTATTAGTAGCTTTGCACTTTTTTTTATGAGGCTTTTCTTATTTCTTCTGTCTTCTCTCCATGTGAACTTATGCATCTTTGATTCCTTTTCAGTACCCTTTCCTCCATGTCTAAGCTTCTTCAATAGCCTCCAAAATATTTTGCCACCCTCCTGATATTTATTTTCTATATTCTTACCATTATTTTCTGTATTCTTCCCTTGACTTTTGTTTAGCTACTTTTACACATAGCTTAGCTCTCTTACAATTTTCTCTATATTCTTTTAGGGCATCAGCCAACATATTTGCTAGGAGATTTTGGCATACTTTCTTCTTTTCCAAGACTACATCTTTAACTTCTTGTGCCCACCATGGTGTTCTAATTTTTCTGTCCTTTCAGACAACTTCACCACATACTACCTTCCTAGCTGAATCAATCAATGTCTTCTTTAGAGTTTGCCACTCAGATCCCAAGGTTTGGTTCTTGTTTTCAATTTGTTTCATTTTTTCTTCAATAATGTTTGTATAGCATGGCATATTATTGTTATTATTATTATTATTCGTGACACCTCCAAGGAGTCCGAAGACTCATCGCGGGAGGACACCTACAACTGTCTCAACTACTACACCGAACCTTTACTATGAATCATCTCCATCAACACCATCTACTGCCCACCTCCACCACTACCACAACTAGTATTTTTTGTCTGTAAATTGCATGTGTTCTGAAGGGCCGATTTGTCTGTATGCGGGATGAAAAACCCGAGTTTCCGGGAGAAAAAAACCCTGCTACCTCCGTATGAGATCGGCTAACTCACCATCGATTGAAATCGTCCAGATAAAGATTCCTCCCGTCGCGACGAGAATCGAACTTCGGCCTATTCCAATTGAAGGGCGCAATGTACCGTCATTCTTCCAATTGCGCTATGGAGGCGCTTCATATAAAACTGCAAGGGCTGGATGTTGGATAAAGGAGTGTTTGAGGAAGGTAATGGCAGACTGCATACCTAGAGTCAGGATAGTAAATCAAGTGGCAGTTAAATAGATGAATATCATCATTAAGCTGGAGCTGAAAAAAAAAAAAAATGTGGAGGAAATTTAAGAAGAAAGGTGAACTAGCAGGCACATGAACAGTACAAGGCACAGTCCA
The DNA here is from genome assembly GCF_054136105.1 of Typopeltis vanoorti. Classification (NCBI taxonomy): domain Eukaryota; kingdom Metazoa; phylum Arthropoda; class Arachnida; order Uropygi; family Thelyphonidae; genus Typopeltis; species Typopeltis vanoorti. The sequence goes on along the minus strand of NC_143557.1, from coordinate 120,050,465 downwards.
GAAGGGTAACTAGTGTGATAAGAAAGGCAAAAGCAGAGTATGAAAGGAAGTTAGCAATGCAGGCTGAAGAGAATCCCAAACAGTTCTTTTGATATGCTGCAAGTAAAAGAAAGAATGTAAATGGCAGAATTAATTTAATGAATGGTGATTAGGGATGTAACTGAATCAGTCGAAATAGTAAAATTACTAAGTGAACACATTGCAAGAGTATATCATCCAGGTGGTGATATTGCAGGAATGAGAGAGAGCCAAAAGCTTATATGGGAATTGAGATAAATGAAATGGAGATGCATAGCGCTGTGGGAGTGGATGGTTTACCAGCTTGAATTTAACATGAAGTGGCAAGAGAATTGTCAGTGCCCTTGACCATATTGTTTAATTTAAGTCTCAGCTCTGAGTTAGTCCCAAAGGGATGGAAGGTGTGGAAAATAGTTCCAAGACGGATGTAGCAAATCACCAACCGATCAACATATCAGGAGTTGTTGTCAAAGTATTGGAGAAGTTGGTCAAGAACAAAATACAGGAATGGGTAGACAGAAATGGGATACTGTATGGTTTTGTGAAGGGTAGGCTTCATTTTATAATACAGCATTTTATAATACATTCGGATTTTATAATACAGCAACAGCTGAGTTGGATAAAGGTAATGCATTTACAGTGATACTACTGGACTTTTTAAAAGGCCTTTGACAAGATACCACATGGAATTCTAATCAGTAAACTGCAGCACATGAGGATGGATATAGGGCAATGGTGAGATGGATAAGAGGATGGTTGATGGAGAGATATCAGAGAGTAGTTTATTTAGGAGTAGAGTCCAAAAGAAGGCCTGTGACTAATGACATGCCACAGGATTCTATTCTAGGACCGCTGCTGTTTAATTTGCACATTATAAGATCTGAGAGGAACTGTTCAGTTATTTGCCGATGATGCAAAGTTGGGTAGAACAATAATTAATACAGATGATGTCAAAATTTTGCAGGATGATTTGGATAGATTGGCAGATTGGGAAAAATAGAATGGATGTCTATTTAATGCGACAAATTGTAAGGTTATGCATTTTGAGGTGAAAAGATTACCAGCTGTATAGCACATTGGTGTAACTGTACTCCAGGAAATAGAAGACGAAGCCAGACTTGGGAGTGTTAGTGGACAGGGGCACATAGCAAAAGTGGCTAAAGCAGCTCATCAAATTACTTGGTTACTGAAGAATACTTTGACAAGCAGAGAGAAAGCAGGTTATTGTTCCTCTTTATCGAGCCTTGATAAGACCCTATCTTGACTACTGTACACAGATCTGGGTGCCAAGGTTTCTTGGTGATGAGGAGGAGGTGGAAAGGATCCAGATGCAAGTGACCAAGATGGTAGCAGGTCTATGGAATGAACCTGAGAACAGGTTGAAGATTTGTGGGTTACAGAAACTGGTTGATAGGCAGAAAAGGGGTGATATGATTGAGACATACAAATTAGTGAGGAGTTTTGATAAGATTAATTCAGAGAAAATTTTTCGGAACAGGTCTGGCGGTAGGAGAACTAGGAACCATCCATGGAAACTGAACAAGAGAGTAGTTAGCAATGGTGTTAGAACCAGGTTTTTTGCTTGGAAAGCAGTGAATGAGTGGAATAGGTTGCCAGTCTGTTGCAGGTGCCATGACTGTGAATGAATTCATAGCAAAGTATGAGAGATAGTGCGCAAATGTTGGATACTTCTTGACATGCTGTTTAGGACCTCCCTTGATGAGTCTTAATAATATTTTTTTTTCAGTTTCAATTTACAGTTTAATTTGTTTTACAAATTACATTATCAGTTTCTTTTCTGTTAACATTCATTTCACTTTTTCACAATGCTATTTTTAAAATGTTTTACATTTTTAAGGTATTTATAAAATAATAATAAATTATATATATTTACAATTTACAAGTTTTGCTTTAATGTATTTAAATGGTGTAATAAATTTTTTTCTTTCTTTCTTTGTGTTGATCCTGGTTGAGGTATAATGCATCCCCAAAGCTTTTTATTAAACTTATCTGAGGATGACACTTGTTAGTTATTCTTTATTGATTTGATTGCTGTATTGGAAGTAGGCTGATGTTTGATAGGTCCGATATTCATCCAGCTGTGGTATGTGAAATTCATTCACAGGCACGTGCGCATGCATACGCACACACAATAATTTGGAATGCCATGACAAGTCACTGAACTGGAAAACCTGAACTAATATATTGTGTTTTTATTAAGTTTGTAAGGTGTAGGGTGCGTATTTCTCATTCATAATATGTCCTTAAGCTCTTTTCAGGTATTGTAAGGTTTCTATATTCAAAAGGTAGTTTATCGAGCATATCCAGGATGTAGAAGCTTTGAGTGGCTTTTCCATAGTGATTATTATACTTATATGTGATATAATTATTGCCTGAGGTCTTATCAAGATCTCAGACGACTAATTATATTCAGTATGTATTTCTGGCCATCCTGTAGTTAGCATCTAAATAATATTTTAGCATAGCTACATAGTGACATAAGTGTATTGCTGTTAGTATTTTGTGGTTCTGACATTGCAGTGTATATACAGCCAGTATTGTCTCTTTGTTCCCAAAAGATCAGCTTTATTATTTTGTACTGTAATGACATTAATCTATTTAATTTGGTGCACAGAATGCATATGTTGTTATAGCGTATCTTAGTATATTTTGGCATAGTGCTTTGTATATTAGTGCTTTTAAGCATGTGTGCAAACTGTCTTTTAACCTGCAGAATTTGCTAATTATTGTTCAGAGTTTGTATTGTAAATGGTTTATGTGTCTATTCCAGTTTATATCTGCATAGAAATAAATTCCAAAGTAATAATAATAATATAGTCGAGTCTACATTTGAGTCTTAATTCTTTTTAAAAATTTCTTACATACTGTTCTTTTCAATGTGATATCCATTTTTATCCTACTTAGTACTAAGTAATAGTCACTTCCAATTTCAAATCCTCTGTAGATATACTCTTGTATCCTAATGAGTATGAAGATATCACTACCAACAATGAAGTGAATGAGGCTTTTCTTATTTCTTGTGTCTTCTCTCCATGTGAATTTGTGCACATGTTTATGTTGGAACATAGTGTTAGTAATAATTAATCCATGTACTGAACAGAAATCTAGCAGGCATTTACCATTATTATTAGCTTTGCACTTTTCTCCAAATTTCCCCAAAACATTTCTATATGTCTGGTAATCATTTCCTACTCTGTATAGATCTCCAACATAAATGAAAAAGGATAACTTATCCTTTTTCATTGTGCCAGCTCCTTTCTCTAATGTCTCAAAAAATTCCTTCATTTCTTCCTTGATAGAACCTTCTGTAGGATCATAAGCACAAATAAGTCTCATTGTCCAGTTCCCTATTCTGATATTTGCCCACATGGTTGAGTTTATTTGCCCTGAAATATTGGAATAAGTGAAACATGGTTGAACGAAGATGATATCCTAATGGGAATAGAAATGGAAGGGTACAGTATTTTTTGTAAGGATAGAAAGAACAAGAAGGGAGAGGGAGTGCTGCTCATGATAGTAGGGAAATTATATCTAAATAAGATATAATTTCCATGAAAGAGCATGAAAGAGCAAAATAATGGCAATGGTTTTGAGGCAGTATGGTGTGAGATGGAGGTTGACAAGAAGATATTTAGTTGGATGTTGTTATTGGGCAGGGAATGTGGAGGGCGATGATGAAGAAATTATAAAGCAACTCGATTTACTGAACAAGGAAATAATGATTATTATGGTTGATTTTAAATATGGTGGTGTAGATTGGAATGAAGAGAATGAATTTCTCGATGTCTCAAGAGAAACTATCTCATGGAGAATGTAAAGGATGGTATGTGAGGATCGAGAATTTTTGATCTGATCATTTCATCAGACGATGCAATTATGAGTAGGTTTTACACTTCCCTCCAGTTGGTGAAAATTATCATGAAGCAATCACATGGGTTGTGGCTAGCCATATAAAGACTTCTGTGAGGAAAGGATATACAGGATGTGGAAGTACAAGACTGGTGATTATGACGAGCTTGGAGCTATAGCATAGAATGAGGAGTTGAGCAGGTAAGAAAATAAATGCTGCTTGGGAACTGACAAAGAATCTGTGAATATATTCTGAATGTCAAAAGGATGAATAAGATAAGTGTAAAATGCATGAATGAGGGGATTAAGCATGACATCTGGAAGAAGTACAAGATGAATAATGGTAATAATCAATTTCATGAAGAGTATAAAGAGCAGATCAGAAGAGTGAATCAGTTGGTAAAGATAACAAAAGTGCAATATGAACAGAAATGAGTAACTCAGGACAAGAAAACATCCATGAGTTTTTTTGATGCATCGCAAGTAGGAAGAAGATTAATTATGGTAAGATGATGTCATTTGAGGAAGTGGGAGATTAATGACTGCTTTGGAGAAAATAGCAGAGGTATTCAGTAAGCAGTTCACTAGGGCCTTTCACTTAGTGTGAAATCAGAAGTTCAAGTGTAGAGACAGGTGATTTAATGGTGAGCAATCAAGTGGCATATGAGGAGTTAAATAAGCTAGATATCAATAAGACAATACGACTTGTTGACATATCACAACATATCTTAAGAGAATATTCCAAGGATTTAGCATCAGCCTTGGCCTAACAAGAGTATTTCAACAGTGCAAATTTCAAAAGAGTGGAAGGAAGACAAAATCTGTTCCACTTCACAAAGGTGGTTTTAAGGCTAAGGCAACTTTGTTAAAATAACAGGCTGATCTGTATATCTGGAGTTGTAGTTATGGTATTTATTGGAGAGGTTAGTGAGAGACAGGATAGCAAAGTGGGTCAATAATGGTATTCTTGTTGTTTGTTCACATGGGTGTGTTAAAGGGAGGTAAGCGTCAACGACTTGTTGACATATCACAACATATCTTAAGAGAATATTCCAAGGATTTAGCATCAGCCTTGGCCTAACAAGAGTATTTCAACAGTGCAAATTTCAAAAGAGTGGAAGGAAGACAAAATCTGTTCCACTTCACAAAGGTGGTTTTAAGGCTAAGGCAACTTTGTTAAAATAACAGGCTGATCTGTATATCTGGAGTTGTAGTTATGGTATTTATTGGAGAGGTTAGTGAGAGACAGGATAGCAAAGTGGGTTAATAATGGTATTCTTGTTGTTTGTTCACATGGGTGTGTTAAAGGGAGGTAAGCAAGTTTGCATATTTTGCAAACTTGCTTACCTACTATAATAAGATGACAAATAAATATATTGGACAAGGGAGATGCATATAAAGTAGTATCAACATTATTGTCAGACACTTGTCAATGTCTGATGATGATGATACTACATCATCAGACATTGTTAATACACTGCTGTATGAAGCCCTTTCCGAGATAACTCCGAACTGTCTGTCCATGGATCTCCTTTCCCATGTCACTCTTACAAATCTGATGATATCATCAATTCACCATGATTTAGGTTGCATCATGGTTGTTTTTCCTCTCATGGAATCCAGTCCAGTACTTCGTTTGTCCATCACTGATCTTCCTATGCTGTCAGAGACTTTGGTTTGATTTCTTATCCACGTATTCCTTTTGTGATTCATGATATCACGCATTGTGATATCAAGCATACTTATTTCTATACTAAATTGTGTTGTTCTTAATTTCAGAATTTCCTTGGTTTCAATGAAAGCAACTGCTACTACTTATAAAGTATTCACTTTGACACTGTAGATTATTATTAACAAAATTTTATTTCACGATTTTGTGTCCTGACTGATCACTGAGATAGCAGTGAGTAATGTTGAGTGTTTACATATATTATATCAAAGTGAAAAGTTAAAGGTAAAGATTTGAATAATTCATGTGATATTTGATTAAAAGGAGTTATTGAAAAGTTTCTTTTTCAGCTATGGATAAAAATTTGCTGTGCTATTATATTAAATGAACTAAAGCGAGAGATGCAAGTTGTGCTTGATTTTTTTTTTTTAATTGTAAAAAAAAATCAGTCGTTGGTGAAGTAACCATTTTGAGATCACCAGAACAAAATTCACTTACAAAAGCCAGTGCAAAATTATTAAAATGAGGGAAATATAAAACTGATGATATAGTTCCTTCACAACTGAAATGATCAATTAAGACTGAACTGGATTTTTAATCAAAAATTACCTCATATTTTAAGAATATAATTGATTCTTTTTCTGCTGTAGCAGTAGAATGTATAGCAAAACTGGATGGATTCCACAATTTTTTTATAATATATACATATATATGATATCAAAAATAATTGTAGATTAGTGAAAGGCTTTTATAATAAAAAAAAAGAAACAGAAAATCCAACAGGAATCTGAGAAAGCCGCAACTTCAGATTCAGTTCCTTCAGACATCAGCTAATTATCTATGAAGGAAAAACTTCAATTCGAGAGAGAGAGAAACTGGAGTAGCCTGTGAAGATCTAATTCAAAACATAATAAGGGCAAAAGACCTCACACAGAAGTCATTAGAAGGGCACTGACTAATGATCAGTTGATCAACAAACATCAAATCACAGCTTTTTTTTTTCCACTGTGGGATTAATTTGTATAAAAATTACATCAGATTTAAGGCCACAGCTTCGATAAGATATGTATTCTATGCACTCATTTTAATAAAAAGGGCAATTTATATTATTTTATAATGTATAAATAATTATATTTTATAATAAATCATAATAATAAATTTATAATAATGCATATTAATAACACAATTTTTTTTCTTCAAAGTAAAGTGGAATTGTTCAATGAACACTTTATTGGAGTATTTCATCCTGGAGGAGTCAATTTGAATACTAGAGGGATAGAGCAGTTTCAAGGTTTAGAGGTGCAGGAGGAGAGTGTGTTTCAGATACTGAGTACTCTGGATGTCAGTAAAGCTGTGGGACTGGATGGTATTTCACCACGCGTTTTGAGAGAATGTGCTGTGGAAATGACAGTGCCCTTGACCTGGCTTTTCAATGAAAGTCTGGCTGTGGGAAAGGTGCCCATGGAATGGAAGGAGGGTAAGATAGTACCATTGCATAAGGACGGTAGCAGACTGGAAGTGTCTAATTATAGGACAGTTTGTGTGTCATCAGTAGTCAGTAAGATCTTGGAGAAAGTAGTGAGGGACCATATACAGCATTGGGCAGATGAGGGTAATGTTATCAGTGAAAGTCAACATGGATTTGTGAAGGGGTGCTCTTAATATGCTAGCCTTTTATGATAAAGTTACAAGAGCATTAGATTAGGGAAAGGCATATACTGCCATTTTTCTAGACTTAGCAAAGGCATTTGACAGGGTGCCACATGATAAGCTGATATTCAAGTTGCAGCACATGGGTCTGGATGTCTGATTGGTCAACTGGATTCAGGATTGGCTGTCCAATAGGTATCAGAGAGTTGTATATGGTGGAGCAATATCAAAGAGGCAGAAGGCTACAAGTAGGGTTCCACAGGGCTCAGTACTGGGACCTATATTGTTTAACCTTTATATCAATGACATTGCCCGTGGATTGTAAGGGGATATTTGGTTGTTTGCAGATGATATGAAGCTGGGAAGGGTTATTAGTAATAGTGCAGATATGGTAGCCCTGCAAGAGGATTTGAATAAGCTAGATAGATGAGCAAATGAATGGGGGGTGTCGGTTTAATGCAGCAAAATGTAAGGTCTTGAGGTTTGGGAAACATTGATGGATGCTGCATACTCTATGGGAGGAGTTATACTGGAGGAAGTATGGGAGATCTGGGGTTGATGATTGATAGAAACCTGAAATATAGGGGACATATTGCAAAGGTGGTGAAGGTAACACAGAGGATTGCTACAATAATGAGAAGGACACTGACCTGCAGAGATAAAATGGTTATCATTCTGGTGTATAAGACTCTGATCAGACCACACTTAGACTATTGTTCTCAGATCTGGTCCCCAGGATTTCAAGGGGATAAATTAACTGTGGAAAGGGTACAAATGCAGATAACAAAGATGGTGTCGGGACTGTACAATGTTAGTTATGAGGATCAGCTGAAGGAGCGTGGACTGCAAAGTTTGGTGGATAAAAGAAGGAGGGGTGATATGATTGAAACTTTTAAACTCTTGAGAGGTGGTTACAGGGTTGACACTGGGGAGTTCTTTCGCTTGGTTGAACAGCAGGAAGGAGTCATGACAAGGGGCCATCCCTGGAAGTTATGAAAGGAAACTGTGAGAAAGAGGGTGAGGAGTGGTTTCTTTGCATGGAGGGTGATTGAACCATGGAATGCATTGCCTGATGGAGTGATGAGACCGAGAACGGTCAATGCATTTAAGGTGTGGTATGATAGACTTCATGTTTCCTAGGAAGGACCTCCCTCGATGAGTCTTGATAGTGTGTTTCTTAGAAAGGACTTGATTTTGTCATGGCTTATATTTTTCAATAAAATTTTGGTTTATAAATATTTACTGATTGTCTTTCAATGTAACTTTTTTTTTTTTTGAAAATGTTAGAAATTACTGGTAAACTGGTATTTATGAAAATATTTTACTGAATTACTGGTAATTGAAAAAATTGGCAAATTTGTAATCATTAGTTACTGTATAAATTCCTAGTAAATGACATATAAATTTAAAAATTTATATTTCTATAAATGTGTCTGTGACTATTCTGTTTCCTGATTCTTATTAATTTGAACATTATGCAAAAGACAGCACCAAATATGTTTCAATAATGCCTTTTCATAAGTACATTAGAGAAAAATGTAAAAGTAAAAAAAGAAATTAAAATTTGAGTAAACCAAATTAACAGATTAAAAAAAGAATGAAACTGAGAAGACAGAATACTGTGTACCCCATCCACTCAATTTCATTCTGTTAGCATTACCATCGGTCTCCAACAACTTCTCTTTGTTGCTGATTCTATTATTAATAAATTTCCAATTTCTGTATGTTTTTTAAATTTGTAAAAATTATCTTTACAGTCAAAATATTTGTCTCATCACTCTCAGATGATAGTCAATTAATCAATGGTAGAACGAAAACTACTGAATTTGTAATTAAAACGAAATATATATATTGATCTTTAATTGACCATGATTTATAAACAACTAATACCAACAAGTTTTGCCGACGGAGCTGTCCAGCTTCTTCAGGGCTTAAAACGGTAAGAGAAAAAAACTAAAAGTGACTAGTACAGAGAAAATGGACTAGTCACTTTAAGTTTTTTCTCTTACCGTTATAAGCCCTAGAGAAATCGGACAGTCCCAATGGCAAAACTTGTTGGTATTAGATGTTTATAAATCATGGTCAATTAAAGATCAATATATATTTCATTTTAATTATATGTTTGAATGACCAAATATAATCTAAACAACTATTGTATTTGATTATTATTTACATTAGCAAAAGGTTAATTCATGCCTTGTATCAAGAAAATCTGTGTGTTGGAAAGTTTAAGTGATTTACTTTCTAAGAAATAAGAAAGTAAATCACTTAATATAAAATAATAAATAATAATACTGATAAAATAATATATAAAGTACTGATTAGAAATGGTAGAAAATTTCCCTATAATTATTAACAGAATTCAAATCCTGAATTCCTATTACATAGGAATTTAGGATTTGAATTTTGATTTTATTATTTATTTATTTTATTTTATTTGAAGAACAAAATTTTGACTTACCAAAATCATGGTTGCCATAGCATGCACAATGAACACCAAAACAGTTGAGAACAGGAATCATTTGCTCTCCTTTTGTGAACGTGCTCACTGAAATAACAAAAAAAAATGTTCTGACACACTGGAAACAATGGCGATGTGACAAAGTGTAAAATGATTTATTTTGGGTATCACAGATTAAAATCTATCCTGCATTAGTTACAGATGAAACCCTCAAGTACAGCAAACAGTATGGCCTCGGTTTCAACTTTAAAAAGATAAAAATCATGATAATTTCAAGAGAAAAGGAAATACCAAAAATACGGATCAATATAAAAGGAAATATTTATGAATTTAGGGACACAAAACACACATGTTGAAATTATTATTTTACTAATTATTAATAAAATAACACTTCATGTTTCTACCCCAGTACTGAGGTCATCATCGGAAGGATACATTTGTATAGGGAACCAAGCTACATGCTCTTGCACTCTATAAAGTTAAATTAAATCTATGCTGTTAATTAATCTGTTTCTTAGCCTGACCTCTAGTGATAATTAAATAAGATAAAATAAAATAAATAATTAATTAATTAAACAAAAAAATGAAATAAATAAATAAAAATAAAATAAAATTTAAAGAATTAATAAATAAAATAAAAAACTACAATAAACTCTGATAAAGTCCTCGTGTTCTAAGATTCTTCTGGATTTGTACAGTACAGATTGCTATACTACAATTTTCTTCAGGACTTGTACAGTTCAAGTTGATATTGAATGTTAAGGGGGGGAAAAACACTTCACCAAGTCTTCTTGTAGTGGGATTTTTCTTTGTCTTGTTCTGGTTACTATAAAGGTAGCAAATGGATCATTCTTCCACATTCTTGGAATGGTTAGGCCATCATTTTTGTTCAGGAATGTGGAAGACCCATTTGCAACCTTTATAGCAACCAGAACAAGCCAAAGAAAAATCCCACTACAAGAAGACTTTTATTATTATCATTCAGACTTCCATGGAGTCAAAAGACTCTTCACGGGAGGTCCTTTCTAAGAAACATAAACCTATCAAGACTTATCGAGAGGTCCCCCCTAGGAAACACAAAGTCTATCATACCACTCCTTAAATGCATTGACCGTTCTTGCTCTCACCACTCTATCAGGCAATGCATTCCATGGTTCAACCCCCTTCCATGCAAAGAAACCACTCCACACCCTCTTTCTCACAGTTTACTTTCTTAATTTCCAGTAATGGCTCCTTGTCATGACTCCTTCCTGCTGTTCAACCAAGCGAAAGACCTCCCCAGTGTCAACCCTGTAACCACCTTTCAACAGTTTAAAAGTCTCAATCATATCACCTCCCCTTCTTCTATCCACCAAGTCCACACTCCTTCAGCCGATCCTCATAGCTAACATTGTACAGTCTTGACACATCTTTGTTATCTGCCTATGTAACCTTTCCACAGTTAATTTATCCCCTTCAAATACTGGGGACCAGATTTGAGAACAATAGTCTAAGTGTGATCTGATCAGAATCTTATACAAAGGAATGATAACCCTTTTATCTCTGCAGGTCAGTGTCCTTCTCATTATTGCAGCAATCCTCTGTGTTACCTTCACTACCTTTGCAATATGTCCTCTAAATTTCAGGTTTCTATCAATGATCAATCCCAGATCTCGTCTCCCTTACTTCCTCCAGTTTAACTCCTCCCATAGAGTATGCAGCGTCCCATCGATGTGTCCCAAACATCAAGACTTTAGATTTTGCTGCATTAAACTGACCCCCCATTCATTTGCCCATCTATCTAGCTAATTCAAATCCTCTTGTAGGGTTACCACATCTGCACTATTACTAATAACCCTTCCCAGCTTTGCATCATCCGCAAACAACTGAATATTCCCTTGCAATCCACGGACAATGTCATTGATATAAAGGTTAAACAATATAGGTCACAGTACTGAGCCCTGTGGAACCCCAATTGTAGCCTTCTGCCTCTTTGATATTGCTCCACCATACACAACTTTCTGATACCTATCGGACAGCCAATCCTGAATCCAGTTGACCAATCTGACATCCAAACCAATGTGCTGCAACTTGAATATCAGCTTATCATGTGGCACCCTGTCAAATGCCTTTGCTAAGTCTAGGAAAATGGCAGTTTATGCCTTTCCCTCATTTAATGCTCTTGTAACTTTATTATAAAAGGCTTGTATATTGCTAAAACAAGAGTGCCCCTTCACAAATCCATGTTGATTCTCACAGATAACATTACCCTCATCTGCCCAATGCTGTATACAGTCCCTCACTACTTTCTCCAAGATCTTACTAACTACTGATGATACACAAACTGGTCTATAATTAGACACTTCCAGTCTGCTACCACCCCATGGCACTATCTTACCTTCCTTCCATTCCATGGGCACCTTTCCCGCAGCCTGACTTGCATTGAAAAGCCAGGTCAAAGGCACTGTCAGTTCCCTAGCACATTCTCTGAAAACTCGTGGTGAAACACTATCCAGTCTCACAGCTTTACTAACATCCAGAGTACTTAGTATCTGAAACACACTCTCCTCCTGCACCTCTAAACCTTGAACCTGCCCTATCCCTCTGGTATTTAAACTAACTCCTCCAGGATGAAATACTCCAATAAAGTGTTCATTGAACAATTCCACTTTACTTTGAAGAAAAAAAATTGTTATTAATGGACAAGGTTCTGCTGACTTTTGATATGCCCTCAAACAAAACTGTAGATTCCAAGGGCACTAAAAGTGTTACTATTAAAATTCGAGACACGAAAAAACTCACTACACGGTTGTTTTATCCTGCTGTGCTGATGGGACAAAATTTCCGCCACTATTGATTTTTTAAAAGGAAGATGCTACCCAAAGAAAAACTGCTTAAAGGAGTGTTTGTACATGTTCATGCAAAAGGCTGGATGGATGGAGGAGGAATAAAGTTATGGATAGATAAAATTTGGTCTAGGCACCCTGGTGGACTGTTGAAGAAACCTGCCATGCTAGTACGGGATCAGTTTCGTTCTCACAGAACAGACAAACAAATTCCTCGAGTTTGTTTGTAAACAAACTCAAGGAATTGAAAACTCAGCCAGCTGTAATTCCAGGAGGTCTAACTAGTCAGCTTCAACCTTTAGATGTCTGTATTAATAAACCATTTAAGGGATTTATGAAGGAGAAGTGGAACAGTTGGATGCAGTCTTCAGATTTTGAGGTTATGCCATCATGAAGAAGGAAGAGGCCTTGCATTTCACAAGTTTGTGAGTGGGTCAAAGCTTCATGGGATGCTGTGAAAACTGAGACAGTGGTTAAATCATTTAAGAAGTGTGGAATTAGTAATGCACTGGATGGCACAGAGGACAATGTGTTGTATGAGGACTTAGATTCTGATTTAGAAGAAGTTTCAAGTGTCTCTTCACTTAGCTCTGGAGATGAATTTCTGGGTTTTGACGATTAAAAGGTGGGTACTCTTTCCTAGTTAGATTAGGTATTTGTTGAAAGTAGACTTACTTATTACTTTATATTTGAAATACTGTAAATTCACTATAATATTCAGTGATAAAGTTTTTTCCTAAAAAATGTGTACAAAAAAGGGGGTGCATCCTATACGGCGGTGCATCTTATATGCCAGCAAATACGTTAATTTTATTTATTTATTTTTTTTTTTTATCTTATTTAATTATCACTAGAGGTCAGGCTAAGAACAGATTAATTAACAGCATAGATTTAATTTACCTTTATAGAGTGCAAGAGCATGTAGCTTGGTTCCACTATACAAATGTATCCTTCTGATGATGACCTCAATACGGGGATAGAAACATCAAGTGTTATTTTATTAATAATTAGTAAAATAATCATTTCAACACGTGTGTTTTGTGTCTGAGATACATATACCTCGGACACCTAATCACAGAGAATGGCAGGACAGAAGATGAAATTAGAAAAAGGATTGAAATTGCCATGTTAACTTTAAACAATATGAAAAATCTACTGACATCTAGAGAACTAAATCTGAAAATAAGAATGAGAATCTTCAAATTCGACACTCTCTAATCTGAGTGTGAAAAAAAAAATTCCATGGAGGCCTTTGAAATGTGGATGCTGCGAAGTATTATGAGGATATCATGGAAAGACAAAAAGACAAATGAAGAGGTATTAGAGATGATAGACATAAACTGGAGCCTGATAAAAGAAATTAAAAAGAGAAAAGTCAGCTATTTTGGACATATTCTGAGACATAACTGCCTACAAAGGACACTTCTCAAAGGAACTGTTAAGGGAAAGAGAAGGAGAGAAAGACAAAGACTGGAGTGGAAGAAAAATATAGAAGACTGGACTTATCTCTCATATGAGGAATGCAGCAGAGAGGTGCAGAATAGGACATGATGGAAACACATGGTAGTCAATCTCTTGGAGGAAAGACACCTAACAGGATAGGAGTTACAGATATTCTTTGATGCCTCTAATGGTGAATGTAAAAGCATTTCCAGAGCTTCTATCACTTATTTTATTCTAGATAAAATAGGACTATGATATCACTTAAAAAATCTTTATTAATGAATCCTGCATATCTGATTTTTTTTTCATTAACAAAAATAAGTGAGTATTCTGCTCTTCTCTATACATGATAATAATTTTTGGTTTTCTATTGTATGTTGATCATGCTTCACGGATGCAAACAGAATAATTTCAGCTATATTACCATATGGGAGCCTCAATAGAGTTTGAAAACTTATGGTAAGAGGCATATGCCAACCATTATTCACACAATACCTATCATAATTCTCCTCAAACTCATTCACTGCGAAACTCATTCAGTGAGTTCATTAAACAACTTCCAGGGATGAACTCTTATTCTCTCCTATCATGTAACAAAAAATTTCTTCAGCATCCACTTTATAAAATCCATTCAGTAACTTATATATTTCTAATTATATGTCCTCTTTTACAACCTGCTAACCTAAACTTTATAACCACAAAACTTTAGTATGTCTTCATAAGGAGTAGCCTCACAAACCAGTCACCATTATTATTATTCAGGACCTCCATAGAGTCACTGGACTCATTGTGAGAAGTCCATCTTAGGCAATGCAGCCTATCATACCATTCCTTAAACTCAATCACTGTCTGTGCATGGGTGCATACATACACCACAACGCTCTCAGGCAATGCATTTCATGATACAACATGCAAAAAAGCCCTCTTACTCACCACTTCCTTTTGCAACTTCCAGGGATGGTCCCTTGCCCTTATTCATTCCCTTCAGTCTACCAAGCGAAAAATCTCCCCAGTGTATTTTTAAGATATTTAAACCTCTCAAGAGTCTAAATATCTCAATCATATCACTAACACTTATATGCTATTTCTCATTCTCCACTCTGAACTCATTTACTGACAAGGCATCCACAACAGACTACAGTAAAACTCATTCACTCAAAGCAAAAAATCCAGTCCTCTACACCCTTGCTGATTTTTCAGTGATGACTCCCTATTTCTCACTTCCACTGGTAATGAACTGAAAAATTTCCTCTAAATCAATCCTATAAAATCCTTTAAGTCTTGTCTCTCTATCATATCTCTCCCTTTTCTGCCTATCAACAAATTTTTGTATCTGACAAATCTTTGTCCTATCCTCATAAGGAGCATTCTACAGACCTGTCACTATCTTGGTCACTTGCCACTAGATCTGTCCACCTCTTCACCCATCCTCAAGAAACTCAGGTGACCAAATCTGTGCACAGGTTCAGCAGAGACAGTATCAAAACCTATAAAAAAGTACAATAATCTCATTTCTGCTTGTCAGGGTGTTCTTCAATAATCAGGTACTTCTATGAGCTATTTTAGCCACTTTTGCAATATGCTCTATGAACTTCAACTCCCTATCCACCAACCCCCATTCCTAGCTTCGTCAATTCCTTACAGCAGATCCATCAATGCAGTAGCAGCTGGCAATCTTTTCATTCCAAAATGTATAATCTTATGCTTCGCCACATTAAACTGACAGCCATTCTCTTTTGCCCATACTGCCAGTCTACTTAAATCATCCTGCAAGATATCTTTTTATTTTTATTTTATTTTTTATTAACTACTGCTCTACTCAATTTTGCATAATCAACAAACAACCGAATATTTCTCCTCAAAACATTCTTATATCATTAATTTACAAGATTAAATAGCAATGGCCCAAGTACAGAGCCATGCGACACATCACTAATGAGTGGTAGAGGTCTTCTCCTGAACTAGGCAGGCCATCTCCTGAATAACATTCCATCTGATATCTCTCACCATCAGCCACCCTCTTCATTGACATCACCAGCTTTTTCTCTAATTCATGTAAAAGAATTCTTGGAATCCTGTCAAATGCCTTTGCTAAGTGCAGAAATTCACCACGGTAGCCATTACCAACATCGAACTCAGATGTCACTTTATTATATAAAGTAAATAAGTCATTGAGGCATGACCGACCTTCACAAAACCATGCTACTCCCCATATAGTGTCCCATTTCTATCCACCATTCCTAGATTAACTTATTCACCATTCCAACTTCTCCAAAATCTTGACCACTACTCTTGAGAATCTGATAAGTTTTAGATATCATGCCAAAAAGAAGTGATATTCCTGAGTAAGTGAAAAACTATGATATATCCTTCACCCATTCAGTCATTTGCCAGTATTATTAGTTTGTACTAATATTTACTGAATGATGCTTATTTTAATATTATGTGAGCATTAAAACCAATATCCAAAAATTTAAACAGGAAAAAAAAAAAAGCAAATGTTTACTGATGTGGTTTATTTAATCAGTTTAATTTCAAAGAAGCAGTCTTTGATCTCATGAAAAGACTGAAATATATCTGCTTCAAATAACTAACACTGGATTTAATGGGTCGTAATATAAATAGTTAAACCAACTAGTTTTGCCACATAGGCTAGTGACTTCTGGGTTAGGAATAAAAAATACAATAAGTGGGAAAAAAAACGAGCATGGAAGCTGGAATGAGTTGGTCAGTGTTCGATAGGTATGCATGATAGTTGGCAGAAAAGTTAAAGTCTGATGTGTGGAAAGATATAATAAGTGACTTCTAAATATCACATAAAATCATTCCTTGGTTTCTGTTGAGTGTGCTTTTATTATTATTATTATTATTGTCTGACCTCCACGGAGTCTCTGACTCCGTGGAGGTCAGACAACAATAATGGGAGGTACACACAATGCTCATCTAACCGTGCCTTAAACTGATTCAATGTGCTTGCATTCACAACACACTCAGGCAATGCATTCCACTCACCAACCACTCTCCATGCAAAGAACCTTCTCACTTCTCTGCTCAAGCCTTCCTTATACAGTTTCCAGTAATGGCCTCTTGTTCTATCCCTTCTCCCATTCCATGAAATATCTCTTCCATGTCAACCTGATAACAACCTCTGACTAGCTTATGTCTCAATCATATCCCTTCCCCTCTTCTTCCTATTCATGAGGCTTTGCAATTTACATTCTCTCAATTTGCCCTTGTACTCCACATTCCAAAGACCACTTTTGTGAATCTTCTCTGGACCCTTTCCAACATATCCTCGTCACCACGAAAACCCATCATCAAAATCTGTGCGCAATAATCCATGAGACCTGATCAAGACCTTATACAAAGGCATCATAACCTCTATTTCTGCATGTCAGGGTCCTGCCATTATCCAATGTGACGTCTTCACAACTTGTGCAATGTGGCTCCTGAATTTCAGGTCCTTGTCTATCATCACTCCTAGGTCTCCCATTTCTACTTCCTTTAAAGTTTCCTCACCAAGTATATACTTTGCATCCCGTCGTTGCTACCAAATCTTAAACCTTACACTTTGCAACACTGAACTGACAGTTACACTTACCTGCCCATTCATTCAATCTATTCAAGTCTTCCTGTAAGGCAACACCGCCCACTTGACTCTGCAGTGCTCTCCCCAATTTCACATCATCTGCAAACAGCAGTACACCATTAGTGATCTTCCTCTTTTGGGATACTGCACCCCCCATTTTGATGTAGCAGCAAAATCAAAGAAGAAGAAGCCACTAGCAACTACTTGGTTATCTATCTATATTATGACCTATTAAACCCAGTGTTAGTTACCATTTGTCACATTCGTTTTTTGGTTGGAAAATTTACATACTTATAGATCTTTCCTTAAAGCAAGTGAACATTTAGAAGACCTTCGTTAGTATAATATCAGCCTTTCATACAGGAAGTATTCACAGGAAGAAAAAATAAATAAATGATTCATAGAAATTATTTCTGGTCTCAAAAGACTGAAGACTTTTAGACCGCAAATGATTCCACCTCTAGTCATAAACACATACCAAATGCAAGGTTTGAGAAAAATTAATCTGCATTATACTACTATCACATAGTTTGAATTCTCATATGGCGTTTATGTTAGATCTTCTTTCCTTTCCTTGTTAGGTCTTCTTTGTTTTATAAGTAGTGCTGTCAACGTTAAAGCAACTTTGAAAAAACTCAAATGCAATTAAAAGTGATTTTTTATTTTATAATGTGTGTATTGTTATGTTCTGTGAATTATCTCATTCTATTAATAACAACACAAAATAAAATAAAATAAATAATAACAATACTGTGTAATAGAAAATGTAATAATAACAACACTCTATAATAAGGAAATAATATTAGTGGATGCTAGATAAAAGTAGATGACACAATCTGATCATTTATTTTCAAATGAAAATATGGTATCATTAGTAAACCATCTTACTTATTGAAGGTGCCAAAATATCCCCACTAAAAAGAATTAAGGGATCAAGATAGTCAAAGCTTCTTAGGGCTGTACAAAATCGTGCTGCTCCTCCCATTGGTTCTACCTGTTCTCCTTCTACATTGTAACAGTCATTAAAATGAAGTATTGTAATTATTGCTTCTTGCGCTGGCATTTTGGATACTGAAAAATTGGTGCTAACTGTCCAAATATTCTCAGCTGCAAACAAAAAAGATGTTCTTTACGATTTTTAATAAGAAAAATGTTACTATTAAGTTGATATAGAACTTTTTTATTCTTTTATCACAATTAAAATAATTTAAATGAAATACTATACTTCAGCATAATTTTTAATAGAGTACACACATGCACTCACCAGAAAATGTAATTAAATATAGGGCCATGTAATGTTAATTTGCATATATACCTTTCCATGTAATTAATATATATCTAATGTGAATTTACATGTATATATCTGCATGCATATGCAAATTCACATTACTTACCCTAGTACATCATATTACATCACTGCAAATTGATAATTCACTTAATGAGTTAATTTTAACTGAACTGGTGATGTGGTAATCAAGAGAGACAATATGTCAGACAAAGAAATAACTTTGATGAAATTAGCATATATATCTCGTACCAAAACCTACAGTCTATCAACAATGTGGAGCAATCAAGCAAATCAAAGGGCCATAATACAAGGCAACTACAACAATCAGTTAACGAACAATGGAATTCATATCACCAACATGGATTCCACCATTCTTGTTCTATATCTGAACTCCTAGCTAATATAACCCACCTTTGTGACTCAGTCCATGGAAAGATTTGGAGAAACTCATATTATTGCTCTCAAGATTTCTAAGGTATTTGGTCTGGCAATGAGGCCTCTTGCACAAACTGCCATCTTATGTAAAGGAGGAATGGTGTAGTGAGAACACAGAACCCTGAGGCATTTCTGCATTGATGGGAAAATCTGATGAGAGAAAATCATTCATGATATACAAATAAACAACCAGTGAGGAAGCATGGTGGATGGTTTCCTCTCATCAGCTTTTCCCATTAATGTTGAAATGACACAGGGTTCTATGTTCTCACTACACTTTTCCTCAAGTGTATGACCTCCTTTCTCTGACTTAAAATCCTATTCCAGCTTCACCAATGACAGTACTCTTCACTCCTCTTCCTCATCTGATAAACCCCACAGTACTCTAATGTTAGATCATAACCAGTGGCTTGAGCACTGACCTCCTCAACATCCTGAAATGTGGTGAAGAGAACTTAGTAAATTTCAATACTAAAAAAACTCCAGCTTGCCTTTTTACCTACAAGAAAGGCTACCTAATCCTCTCTCATTTTTGATTAATGTTCCAGTTTCCTTTCAAGATCAGCTTTCTCTTTGTGGGTTTACTGTCCCATCCAGTTCATCCTGGCACAAACATATTATATAGCCTTCTTAGCCTTTAAAAAAGTTTGGTGTGCTTTTCCATTCTAAACATTACTTCTCTTCCTCTCAACTCCTAACACTTTATAAGTCTCAGAGCCATCCAACTTTGGAGTACTGTTCCCACATCTGAGTCGAGGCAACTAAGACCTCTCTATTACCCTTTTCTGAATATCATCAATATTGATAATATTCAGAAAAAGTTCCACGAGTCTTCTGAACTATGTGGAAAAATAAAAGAAAAGGAAAAAAATTATTAAAAATAGAAAAAATTCCTTAATTCACTCACAGTAGAAATGTGCTATAGGTTTACAAAAACCTTTCATGGATGGGATCTATATAAAAAAAAAAAATAACAGAGAGAGAGAAATGATGTTGAAGATGACTAAAATATCAGAAGCTTGTATGGAAATATCCTTGATTTTTTCTAGAAAATATGTAGAATTCTTGATAAATGATCTAAATTGTAAAATATGTGGACTTTACCACCAAAACACCCATGTGAATAAGATGTATTTCAATGGAATATCAACACAGTGTTGTATTTTAATGGGCACTTCACATGTCAATGCCAGTTAATAGATGTGAAAGAATTTAGCCATTCAATATGCAGGAAAATCAATACATTTCACAATAGGTCTCACAGGGCAACAGCCTTCTTTATGTAAGTTGTGCTACTTAACATGAAGTTGGTAGGGTTATGATGTATTCCTGAATAAGTAGGAGGTCTATCTAGAACTATGAGAGGGAGATCTCCTGTAACAGGAGATCTTCCTCTCATAGTTCTCTCGCTCCATTACTATCATACTTAGGGTTTTCCTTTATCTTTTTGAAATAGATATATGGTTCTTCTGTTTCAATGAAAGTAGCAAAGGAATTCTGTTGAAGATAAATTAGAATGTGATAACTTGGCTTTATATAGTGAAGCAGCAAGTTTAAAACATAGTCGATTACATCATCACTTTAAAAAATCAGAAAGATTACGTTTGTTATTATGCAAAAATTTGAGTTCAGAATGGTTTTAGGTATACAACAGGAAAATTGTGCCTACCAGCACACTGTGAAGCCAAAAAGAACCCCTTAGGATTCTTTTTGGCTTCATTAGCTAACTGCTGTTCATACCTCACTTTTGCTATCCTTATCAACCAAGTCACCTGCCTTGCCTGGTGTTTGTAATCCTCATGTAATCGGTTATTTCCAATTCTCTTATGCTCCTCCATAATGCCCTTTTTCTCTGTATCATATAGTTAATCTCTTTATTCATCCATTTCACACCTACCTTATTTAACCTTCTCACCCTTGGAATAAATTTAGTCATTGCATCAAGAAATTAGTTCTTGAAAATCAAGGATAACTACCTCAGTATGTAACAGAGGGCACGCAAGGATTGAGGGTCTTGAATTTGGTCATCTCACCAGAGGATGTAATTATAAATTAGGTGTCAAACACTAATTTATGAGAGTGACCATGAGGTGATTACCTGGGTGGTTGCCAGCAGTATGAGGACCTCTGTGAGAAAAGGGTATATGTGGAACTACAAGGCGGGGGGGGGGTTAATTATGACGAGCTCAGGAGACAGCTTGCGGGTGTAGCATGGAATGAGGAGTTAGCTGGAAAAGAGATCAAGAAACTCATTTTTTTACTTCCAGTTGCTATTTCATCATTCCAGTCTATATATTGCTATAATTAAAATCACCTGTAATGATCACTCATTTCTTATTTGCTTGGCTAATTTGATTATACATTTCATTATCACTACCATCCACATTTCCTAGTCTATAACAACATCCAACCAAATATTTCATTCCATTCACCTCTATCTCACACCATAACGCCTCAAAACTACTGGCACTATGTCCCTCTTGCATCTCTACTTTATATGGACATAACTCTTTCTCTATCATCAATAGCACTCCCCCTTCCTTTTTACCCCTTCTATCCTCATGAAACACACCATATCCTTCAATCTCTATTCCTGTCAGGATGTTGTCCTCATCTAACCACGTCTCATTTATTCCAACAATTTTTGGGTGAACAGACTCAATTAGTGCAACCATTTCATCTGCCTTGTTTCTTACACATCTAGCATTTGTATACAAACACAATAGCTCATTCCTGGATCTACAGCTAGTTCCACTGATACCACTCATTCGATGTGATCTCTCCATGCTCAACTGGGACCATTTCCCTTTCTGTTTATTCATTTTAGAACCCTCTTCAATTCCAACTGTTTCCTCTTGATCCCAGGTCATCCCATTTCTTTCCTGTCTACATATGCTTTCACATCCTCTTGGAGCATCCATCTTTCTCATGCTGTGTACCCCTGTCCACCCTGAGCCTCCCCATTTCCCTGTTCCTCTTGCACACCAATTCTCTCATTTTCCATACTCATGCCACTCACTTCCTCATTCATTACCACCTCTTCAATCTCTCCTGTCTTACTCTCCCACTCTTCCACATCACTTCCCACTTGATCTGATTCATTCATTCTCTGCACTCACTTCTCTACCTTCCAGCTGCAGTCTCTCCAAGCGACTTACATAATAACCACTCAAATGCAGTCCATCTCTCTTATAGTTCACTTCATCCTTCAAACTCATTCCATACATTAACAAACTATACTCCTTTCTCCTCATACATTTCAGCTAACATATCATTCATAATCCTTGCGCTCCGCCTCATCTCACCACTGTCATACCTCGGCAACAAGCTTACTACCCTTCTTATCACACTATTCTCTTTTATCCATCAAAGCAGTCTCCTGATATCCATTCTGACATGCTCTTTGTCCTATGTCAAATCATTCGTACCTATTAAAACCATCAACTCCTTTGCTCTCTCCCTCCTCATATCTTTTACTTCCAGGATAAATTTGATTCTTGGATATATTGAATTAATTTTTACAAGAAATTCATGAAGATCAGTTCCATATAGCAAACACATCATCAATATATCTGTACCAAATCAATGGTTTAGGTGAAAAAACATCCAGAATATGTTGTTTGAAATGTTCCTAAAAGTAATTAGCTAGAGTTGGGGAAAGGCACCATATATGTTCCCACTATCTGTTTGTACAGTTTGTTCAGGCAGTTAATGACAAAACTAATGACAAAGCAAAATAATTTTACAATATCAGGAGGAAAGTCATTATGAAGTAATTCAACTGCATCTAACAGAAAATATTTGTGAAGAGTGAGTCTACATTAAAATGAAAATCTCTGGGTTGTAAGGTTAATCCTGAAATTTTATTCTTAAAATGTATTGAATTTTTTTATGAAGGAAGCAGAATTTCCAGTAAATGCAGAAAGAATCCCCTGCTCTTGCAACTTATATTATAGACAAACTGGTCATTCTGCACAAATTGGGTTTATGAAGAACATCAGGAATGTCTTCATTCCTGAAGCCAACAAATTCAGTTTAGCAAGCCATGCATTATCCACAAAACACAGGATTCAATGGAGAACAAAACCAAAGTGTTACACAAACGTTATTCTTCTGGAAAGACTGTACAAGGATAGATGTCAAGTACACATTCAAAACCCAAACCTAAACAAATACGATTGCCTAAAATGTTCTCAATTTGGGAAGTTATGCTAACTTCCATTCATGTAATAACTTTAGTTTAATCCTTTATCCAAGTGTGAGCAAACAAAGTTTGCACCTGAAAGTATCTTCAGGACTGGGGTAAGGTGGTACAACACTGGGAAACTCGTTGCAAAGGTGGAGCAAGTTAACATCGGTCTTATCTCAGTATATCCCATAATGCATAATGCAAAACACATCTCCTTGCGGACATGTATAATGTTATGCATTAAGGGAAAGGCCACTACCCAGACTAGTTTCGACCTTTATTGAGGTCTCTTCAGTGGGAGCCAGGTCCAAGTGGAGATACCAGGCAGAAGCATTAGCAAGGTCATCTCTACCTATAGGAGTTGCCAAACGGTGTGCCACCTTTTTATTAAATTACTCTGGATTTAGAGAAAGATGTTAAAAGTTTATTTTTCACTTGGTTAGACTATAATAAATTTAGTTTAATCCTTTATCCAAGTGTGAGCAAACAAAGTTTGTGCCTGAAAGTATCTTCAGGACTGAGGTAAGGTGGTACAACACCGGGAAACTCATTGCAAAGGTGGAGCAAGCTAAATCACTCCATCTCAGTATCTCTAAATGCATAACATTATACATATCTGCAAGGATATGTGTTTTGCATTATGGGAGATACTGAGATAGGAGACATGTCAGCTTGCTCCACCTTTGCAACGAGTTGCCCGGTGTTGTACCAACTTACCCCAGTCCTGAAGATACTTTCAGGTGCAAACTTTGTTTGCTCACACTTGGATAAAGGATTAAACTAAATTTATTATAGGCTAACCAAGTGAAAAATAAACTTTTAACACCATTTATGTATTCCTTAATTTGTAATTCATTTTTTGTTTATATTTAAAAATAATTTATTAACTAAATTATTTTATTGTAATTTATTTTGGATATCTATTAATGCAGATGGAGCTATTCTCCTGCAGCAGATAGTGCACATATTACGCACTTTCAATTGAATTGTTGTTCTCTTTTTTGTGTTTCCCTATAATTGTATTGACAATGGCCAGTGACGTAGCTAAAGCTTTTGCCGCCCCTCTCAATACACACCAAAAATATTACAAAAAGTCAAAACGACGTAGAGAAAGAAATTAAACACTACGTTTATGTTTATTTTAGTTGTAAGTATAGTTGTTGAAAACTAATTATTAATTAAGTAATAAAATTACTAAGTTAACATAAATAAAGAATCGTCAAAAAATAAAATTGTGTCTCACATGCCACCCGGGGTGGACCGTCCCCTCCGCATCCCCCCCTCCTAGTTACGCCACTGACAATGGCTATGAAACTTAGCCAAAAATTATACAAATAAAGACATTTAAATTAACATAAATGATTCTTATAATAATATTTTATGATGAATTCTTCCTCTTATGTCTTGATTTGTAGAAAAAATAAATAAATAAAATACATACTTATATATTTTATTATATATACTGTACATATAGTATATATTTTATTTCATATATATATATATATATATATATATATATATATATCGTTCAATGCTGTTGGCATACTCTCCCTCGATGAGTCTTTGGACTCCCTGGAGGTGTCACATAATAATAATAATAATAATAATATACCTCTATATATGTATGTTGAAAGTTTTTTACCTTGATTCTATTATATGCTAAAGATACAAAGAAATTATATATTTGGTTTTAATCCATTACCCAAAACAATGTTCTCCACATGAAATATATTCACATCTGAATATATATATATATATATATATATATATATATATATATATATGATAGGATAACTTTGAGTGTTAGCTTTGAGTGACCAGGCGCTAGGTGAATGAGTTAGAATCAATGAACTGATATTATATGTTTGCATTTATTCCTGTTAAAGACTCCCTTAATTATTTCCTGGGTTTGAATGATTCCTAAAATTAAATACAATAAGATGACATTTTTTGATGCATAAAGATTGCATCGCATTCATGTTAATAGCCTGGGTGTGCAGTCACAAATACAGAAACCTTTGAGCTCTTTGAATAGACGTACAGTTGGCACAGTGGGGCAAAGAATTTCAGTAGCTTTAAACCACCCAGATGGTGAGGCAGGATGTGCA
Organism: Typopeltis vanoorti; assembly: GCF_054136105.1. Taxonomy (NCBI): domain Eukaryota; kingdom Metazoa; phylum Arthropoda; class Arachnida; order Uropygi; family Thelyphonidae; genus Typopeltis; species Typopeltis vanoorti. The sequence goes on along the minus strand of NC_143557.1, from coordinate 120,024,920 downwards.
CTGAGACAACAGCACCGAAAAAATCAGTGACCGTGATTGGTTATTGTGTCAACCAAACCAACTGAACGTTGTCATTTGTCATGAGTTGCTGTTTTTGTTTTCTGAGTTTCATCTGTTTTGCGTGCGTGAAGTGTGAACTGATGTATTTAGGACACAGATATAGCCAAGTTTTTAATATATATATTCACAGTAGGAAACAGTGTTGACAATCTACTGAATGTCCCGTTTTCTGCCAGAGTTTTTGTGGATTGTATGATTGTAGTCGAAGGAGGTAAGTCTCATCCCCCTCTTCCAAATTTACTATTATATTTACACCTTTGAGTAATTCAAATATACCAACCAAATATAGCATTCTCTTAAATTATTGTTTTCTAATATATCTCAAAGTCCATGTGTGGTTAGCGCCGAGTGGTTATGTACTCCGCAACAATATGCCTGGGAAAGGAGTGTCCTGCATTCGATTTTCGTCGCTGACATGAGGAGCTAAGGATCTTTCTCAGACATAGCCAAGTTAGCTGGTCTTGGGCGTGGACTGCAGGGTTTTCTCCCCAGTTTATCTGAGGTTTTTCCTCCCACAAAGCAGGCAAACCAGCCTTAAGAACACAACGCTTCACAGACAATTACACGTGGTTGAGCGTGGGGATAACGACCCCACCTCGTAGTGAGTTATGAAACCTAAAAAAGGGAGGCCAAGGCCCTATATGGGGCTGTAGAAGAAGAATATATCTCAAAAGAAACATAAAGTTCCCCATTCTACACATATTTGGTTACAATTAACTGATAAATTAAAGTACTCAAAGTCATCCTACAGTTAACTGCATTGGACCAATTAAGATGAGCACTGATGCACTATGTGCTCTTAAAACTTTCATATATTAATAAAAATGCAATTATGTAGTCAAATTGAAGTGAATTTTGTAACACAGGTTGCATAAGCCACATGACAGTACAGCCAACCGAAATGGTCGAGCAACACCACTGATATATATATATATACAGAGATAGTGGCTAAGTTCCTTTCTCATCTATTAAGTGCACATATTAGTCACTCTAGATCATTTATCAATAATTCTACATGTTTTCTAGAAAAAAATTCAAGGATATTTCGATACAAGCTTCTGATATTTTAATCAGGTTTGACATTCCTATGTTCACTTAACATCCTCTTTGGCGACATTACTTGTCTTGTATATGATGATTTCTCCCCAGATGTTGCGAAATATTCAAATTCATAATACGACCAGGATATTTTAGCTGGAAACATGAAATCTATAAACAGATTGAGGGTAGTCATTAGGAGCCTTCTACCTCTACCCTCAAACTAGTTCTTATTTAAACCATGTAGAAAACACTTTATTTTCAACCATTCATCCTTAACCTCGTACACAGCAAACTCAGATAATCCTTATCTGAGTTTGCTATGTACGAGGGACGTCCAGAAAGTAAGTTCCGATGGGCTGTCAGAGAAACAAAAATATACTTACAAAAAAACTTTATTAGAAATTAAAGTAGACATCTTTAACTACTTTTCTACATAATTTCTGCCATTGTTCAGGCACTTATCATAACAGGGCACCAAGAGTTGTATACCTTTGTCGTAGAAGGCCTGTGACACAAACCACATATTGACCTCCTCCTCGTCTTGAAACCATTGGTCACTAAGGAAAGATTTCAGATGTTTGAACAGGTGAAAGTCGCTTGGCACAAGGTCAGGTCTATAAGGGAGATGATGGAATTGTTCTCAGCCGAAGGTGGTGAGAAGTTGTTGTGTTACGTTGGCTGTGTGTGTGGGTGAGCGTTATCATGAATCAAAACAACGCCCCTGGTAAGCATGCCGCATCATTTATTCTGGATCGTACAATGCAGTTTCTTAAGGATGTGGCAGTACATAATCGCATTGATTGTGGAGCCTTGACCCAAGAAGTCTACCAGCAAAATTCCTTGTCTGTCACAAAACACAGTGCACATGATTTTCCGAGTGGAAACCATTGTCTTCAATTTCGTCTTGATAAGGTGATGAGATGTACTTCCACTCCATGGACTGTTGTTTGGATTCAGAGGTTGAGTGCGACACCCAAGTCTCGTCCCCAGTGATAAGTCTGCTCAGGAAAACATCGCCATTCTCATGGTAGCATGTCAAGAATTCCAACACACTGCCCAGCTGATTCACTTTGTGTTGTTCTGTAAGCAACTTCGGTACCCAGCCGAAGTTGCTTACAGAACAACACAAACTGGAAATTGCAGCGAGAGTGATATCATAGTGAATTCCATATTTTGTCGAATCGTCTCTTCAACTAAATGCACCAAATCTTCAGTTACTAAAGATGGTCGCCTGCTCAGTTCATCATCATGCACACATGTTCTTCCTTTATTAAAGTCTTACCCATCTTCGTACCATTGAATCACGCATTGCGTGTTCTCCATAAATCTCAATAATTTGATGATGAATTTCAGCTGCTTTAACATTCCTCGCATTCAAGAAATGGATAACTGACCTAATTTCACATGCGGCAGGCAATTCGATTTTCTTAGACATTATAAACACACACCAAGACGCGTACGCACTGTGAGAATATCTGAAAATGGCACCAACGGCTTGCTAAGGAATCAACAAACTCAGCACGCATGCGCACCACACTATTGTGATCGCAGCGCTGCAGTGAAAATATTTAAAAACGGAACTTACTTTCTAAACGTCCCTCGTAGATGATATATTTGTCCTTTGGCCTCATTCTTAAAATAACCATATTTCATTTCAAGTAATCAGTGGCCAGCATTGTATGTAGTCAGTTCACCACGGAAAAGAGGAGTCCTGAGAGTTTATCCTATTGAACATCCTACATATCTGTGTGGCCTCTGATACTTTATCAGCTAATATATATCAAAAACCCATCTTTACTGGTGCTGACATATTAAAGCTATGCTCATCATACCTTCCAGAAAACTGGAGTCGTCAAATTCTTAATTAATAGAGTACGTAACATTTATTCTTCTCCTTCATCCTTACAAGAGCTTCTTACTATCAAAAATTTTGTAAACTCAAATGGCTACAACCCTCATTATATTCAAAGAATAACAGGCTCCTGCATTCCTACTCTCAATGATAATACTGCAGCAGAATGCAGGGTTCTGCTTCCATGTATCATTGGCATTTCTGAATCTAGCGGCAGACACCTGATACTGACATATTTTCCTATCAACAAAATTTTTAACATCACACCAAGTACAAAAGACAAACAACTTTTGACTCTGCCTCTAGTGTTCATCAGACTATGTAAATGTAATCCAACATATTTTGGTCAGACAAAACATTATAGAAAAAGAATTAGTAAACATCAATGTTACACTGAATTTGATCTCAATGTTACACTATGTTTGGGTCTGAATGGTATTGAGACCAAACATAGTATTCTTTGGAATGGGAAGTTTAGAAACAGGACTGAATTTAAAGATGAACAGTGAATGGATGCAGAACAGCAGTTGCTTGTTTTTTATAGTTTTAGAATATTTACTGCATGCGAAATATAAGAAATGCAAGAACCATAAAACTATACGAAAAAGAGTGAGTTCCGGCCTGGTTGGCCAAGTGGTTAGCATATCCACTCTCCAGCCAAAAGGCTGCTGGTTCAAATCCTGCCGTGGGCATGGATGTTTGTGATTGTTTGTGAAAATACCAGTGGTGGTGGGCAGTAGATGGCACTGGTGTAGATGATGCAGTTCACTGTAGTTGGTGGATTGAGATACAGAGAGTTATAGAGTAGGTGTCCTCCCTCGATGAGTCTTTAGACTCCTTGGAGGTGTCACATAATAGTAATAATAATGTTTTGCCGGCCTGGCTGGTGCAGTGGTTAGCGTATCTGCTCTCCAGCCACAAGGTTGCAGGTTAGAATCCCACTGTGGGCATGAATGTTTGTGATTGTCTGTGAAAATACAGTGACGGTGGTGGGCAGTAGATGGTGATGGTAGTTGTGGTTCATTGTAGTTGGTTTGAGTGGTGCAGGCAGAGAGTTGTGGAGTAGGTGCTCTCTCTCCATCAATGAGTCATTGGACTCCTTGGAGGTATCATGTAATAATAATAATAATAAAAAAAGAAAAATATGCATATATTTTTCCTTTTAAGGAAAATGCATATATGAAAGGAGACTAGAAGAGAAAGCTAAGGAAAATCCCACGATATACCACTAGCCATAAACCCTGGTTTAAGTGGCTAGTGAAAAAAAGAGAGCAGAGAAGACTCACTTCAGGTACTGATAGCTAAGATATAATAATGTTCCGAGAGTATTTTGTTAGTATTTCATGTTGGGAGCAAAGACAACATGAAATATGATGAAGAGAATGAACCAATGAAAGTGGTTAGAATTTTAAGTAAGCCTCATGTGGTATATCCCTCCACACCATGTACATATTGAGGGAATGTGAAAAAGGTGCTTTAAACTGTTCAGCGAGAATCTACAATAGAGCTAGCTAACTGGCTGGACAAATGAATGGTATGTCTACTCTCCAACTAACAGGTTATGGGTTCAAATCTCACTGTTCCCCTGGCATGTGCGAATATCATCTAAGAGGTAGATGAATTTCATTACCTGTGTGTTAAAGAACAAATGCCAGGAGGAACTCATGTTGGAGGCTTAATAGAATAAAATACAGCACCTGAAAAAAAAGGATTAAAAACAATTCAATTCTAATATTTCCTTTCAGTCACAGAAACATCTTCAGGGAGTAGAATATAAAGCTTGCAACACACACACACACACACACAAAAAAAAAACTAAGTGAAATGTGGATGAACGTCTACAGTCCTAGCTAGGTTGGGTGCCTGCTGGAGGCCTCATGAAAGGTTTAATAATACTTTGGGAAGTTTTACACATTTTATTTAGATTAAGCTGCAGATTCTAAAAAAGACTTTCTCTTCTAAACACTTGCTGCAATGAAGCATGGTGGTTTTCATTTTCCAGTTGATTCTATGTGTAATATTTAAAGAATGGTCCAGTCATGATTGCAGATGTATTTTTGATGTTCTTTTATACAGATGGCGGTTGATCTTTTTGTCTGTCATCTATAGCAGGCCAACTTGCAGGAACAAGAAACTTTATATACGCCAGTATTTTGACAACAAAATTATATTCTGTGATTCTGACTGATGGTTGAGAAAGAGAGAGAGAGAGACAGGTGTCTGTTTGTTTACATACTGCATCAAATAGTGAAAATTCAAACATAAGAATTAGAATATTTCATGTGACTGAATATTTGATAAAAGGAGGTATTGAAAAGAGATACATATATGTGTATTCATGGAAAAAAACTTCACCTTGGTATAATTTTAAAAGCACTGAAACAGGAGATGCTAATGTATGTAAAGAGCTCACAAAATTAACTTATTAAAAAAGAGGAGAAAGAAAAAAAAACTAATGAAAATAGCACCTTTAACTGAAATTATTGATGTTAAGAAATCAAATTAAAAAAATACTTTAATGTTGAGTTAAGTTATGTATGTTTGAATTTTCCTCATTTTAAATTCACTATTTATGTTTGGAGATAAAATTTTTTCTTGTTTATATATATTTTTTGTTTATATATTTATTTAACTTATTGATATTATATATTGTTCATTATCGATAAAATTATATAGTTTAGTATAATTCAAAATTAGTTAAAAATAAAATCCATTACTTTAATTGTAATTAAAGGAATGGGTTTACAATATTACTCTACTACTGGCAAAAACTGCATATAAACAACAGTGGAACTGTGCAATGGACAGTGCCGCATTATGCTAATAGTTCGGATCTCATTATGATGGGTATATGCTTGCTCCGTAGCAATATGACACTATAGTAAACACAGTGCTGCTAGCATCCTTCGCCCTCCTAAGTGCTACAAGATGGATTTTTATTATTTTTTATACAAAATAAGAGAATTGTATAGGATTGTTGATGATAAAATTAAATATTACAAGCAAATATAAATAAATTAATAAATATATTTATATATCGAGAAAAATTGGGATGCTGAAGTCCGCAGTGCCTATGCACGAGCAGCCCCTGGTCCCCTCTATAACCTGTTTCAGGTAATTATCCCTTAGTAAGTGTATGAATTCCACTTCCATCTAGCCATACCCCCCCTTTTCCTCCCTCCAATCTATGTTCCGATAACTGAAGTCTTCCATAATAATCATTTGTGCCAATCTGCTGATGCATGGCATCTACATCTTCCTGAGAATTACTGGTCTATAGCAGCGACCAACAATATATTTTGTGCTATTAGCCCTCTATCTCACACCAGACAGCCTCAAATAAACCATCTTCTTAACACCTAAAATCCACTTTAATTTCTAATTTTGTTGGCAGTAGTTCTTCAACTATCATCAGGCAATATCCTACCTCCTGTCCCTTCTATCCTCCCTGAAAATTCAATACCCTTTACTATCTCTGTAAATATTTGTCAGCCTAGTTGGCCGAGTGGTTAGCAAATCCGCTCCCCAGTCAAAAGGCTAGTTCGAATCCCGCCGTAGGCATGGATGTTTGTGATTGTCGGTGAAAATGCTAGTAGTGGTGGTGGTGGTGAGTGGTAGATGGCGCTGGTAAAGTTGTGGTTCATTGTAGTTGGTAAATTGAGTGGTGGAGACAGAGAGTTGCAGAGTAGGTGCCCTACCTCGATGAGTCTTTGGACTCCCTAGAGGTGTCATGTAATAATAATAATAATAATAATAATAATATATCATTTGCTGTCAACCAGGTCTTACTAATGCCTATACTTTTTGTCAAGTCAAGTTCACCAATGAGAAAGGCATCTCTCCTTTATTTCTGATACTTCTAGCACATGCATTTCAACACCCGCTTGGACTCACAATTACCCTTGTGTAATGTCATTACCAGTTCATTTGAATCTGAAATCTGTAAAATTACATTCAGTATTGCATAATAATTTCTGTATTCATTTCTAATTTATCCCATGGGTGACAATGACTACAAAGAACATACACTACACTATACAAAATCTCTCATGCTAAGCTCAGTGAGCTAGGAAGCCTTCGCTGCCATTTTCTTCGTGGGCAATGAAAAAACGCATTCTAAATGATATTATTATAATTATTATTAAGAGAGAGACCTCCACGGAGTCAGAGACGGCACATACTAACACACACCAGCTATCATACTTATTCTTGAATTCATTCACACTGCTTGCACTCACAACCAATGGCAGCCAGTGAAAACTTTAAGTGGGGGTGCTGCATATACAAAATGGAAAAAAAAGAAAAAGAAAAAAATAATAATAAATTCTTTTTTACCTAATCAGTAACCAATTTATTAATAAATAAATTTACATATTAAAAAATTGCTTTATTAAAAATATTTCACCCTCACCACGAACAAACACCAATAATAAAAGTTTCGTATCTCACAGAAATAACGAGCGCAAGCATACGATACACTACCCAACCAAGTCCATTAAGCTTGAGCTGCAAAAAAAGAAACAACTGTAGGGGGAATTTAAGGAGAAAGGTGACCTGCAGGCACATGAACGGTATAAAGCCCAGGCCAGAAGGGTAACAAGTATGGTAAGAAAAGCAAAAGCGGATTATGAAAGAACATTAGCCATTCAGGCTACAGAGAATCCCAAACAGTTTTTTTAAATGTTGCAAGTAAAAGAAAAAATGTATATGGCAGAGTGATTTTAAAGAATGCCGATGGTAGGGAGGTAACAGAATCAGTTGATATAGTAGAATTACTGAGTGAGCACTTTGCAAGAGTATATCATCCAGGTATAGTCTATTACAAAACCTCAATGTCAATTCATCTACGGGATTGGGTGGTATACCAGCTCATGTCATACGAGAAGCGGCTAAAGAATTGTTAGTGCCTTTGACCATTTGGTTTAATTTGAGTCTCGGGTCTGGATTAGTCCCAAGGGGATGGAAAGAGGGGAAAATAGTTCCATTGCATAAAGGAGGTTTCAAGACTGCAGTTGAAAATTACCGGAAGATCGGCATATCAGGAATTGTTGTCAAGGTCTTGGAGAAAATAGTCAAGAGGAAAATACAAGATTGGATAGATGAAAATGGGACACTGTATGGGGAATAGCATGGTTTTGTGAAGGGTAGATCATGCCTCAGTAACTTGCTCATGTTCCATAACACAGTGACTGCTGAACTGGATAAGGGTAACGGGTTTACAGTGATTCTACTGGACCTTGCTAAAGCCTTTGATAGGATACCACATGGAATTCTAATCAGTAAACTGCAGCATATGAAAATGGATATAGGGTTGGTGAGATTGATAGGAGAGTGGTTGATGGAGAGATATCAGAGAGTAGTTTATTCAGGAGTAGAGTTCAAAAGACGGCCTGTGACTATGGTGTGCCTCAGGGTTCTGTTCTTGGACCACTACTGTTTAATTTGTTCATTAATGATATAGGAAAGGATCCGAAAGGAACTGTGCATCTGTTTGCGGATGATGCAAAGTTGGGTAAAGCAATAGTGAATGCTCAGGATGTCAAAATTTTGCAGGATGATTTGGATAGTTTGGAGGACTGGGCTAATGAGAATGGAAGTCAATTTAATGTGGAAAAATGTAAGGTTTTGCATTTTGGGGTGAAAAGATTAGCAGCAATATATCACATTGGTGGAACTGTACTCTAGGAGACTGACAAGGTCAGAGATTTGGGAGTGTTGGTGGATAGGGAGTTGAAGTTTACGGGACACATTGCAAAAGTGACAAAATCAGCTCATCAAATCCCTTGGTTGCTGAAAAACACTTTAACGAGCAGAGACAAACAGGTTAAAGTTCCTCTGTATCGAGCCTTGATAAGACCCCATCTAGACTACTGTGCCCAGATATGGGCACCAGGGTTTCTTCTTGATGGGGAGGAGGTGGAGAGGATCCAGAAACGAGTGATCAAGATGATAGCAGGACTATGGAATGAACCTTATGAGAACAGGTTGAAGATTTGTGGGCTGCAGAAATTGGTTGATAGGCAGAAAAGGGTGATATGATTGAGACATTCAAATTACTGAAGGATTTCTATAAGATTAATTCAGAAGATATTTTTGAGAATAGGACTGGTAGTGAGAGGACTAGGGGCCATCCATGGAAGCTTGGTAAGAGTGTGTTAGCAAGGGTGTTAGAGCTAGGTTTTTTACTTGGAGAGGAGTGGTAAATGAGTGGAATATGCTGCCAGAGGCTGTTGTGGGTGCCATGACAGTAAATGAGTTCAAGGTGAAGTATGATAGATACTGTGTGAATGTTGAATAGTTGTTCTTGACATGATGTTGGGCCTCCCTCGATGAGTCTAAGGACTCCTTGGAGCTGCCCATAATAATAATAACAATTATGAAGACATCGCATACTAATTATAACAATACATTTAAAAAAAAAAAAAGAAAATGAAACACATTGCATGAATACTGCCATGTGGCTGAGTGCAATGTGTTTCATTTTCCATTTTTTTTTTTTTTTATTATTATTCATGGAAGACAGAATAGTTTTGTAAAGGGAGATCTTGTCTGGATAATTTATTTATTTTTGGCAATCAAGTGATTTTCCTTCATTGAACTCAGCTGACAGCTGAGTTGGATGAAGGAAATGGCTACATCATGATATTGCTGGAGTGCAAAAGCATCTGACAGGATACCACATGGAAACATTCTAATTTGGTGCAAATAGGGATGGATCTGAAGTTGATGACATGGATAAGAAAGTAGTTGATGGATAGACTTCAGAGTAACATATGGTAGAGATTTTGTTGTATAATGAAACCTGTGGAGCATTCATGACTAAACATACACACGCAACCACAGTAATAAGAGTTTTTTTTTTAATAAGTAAATATTTTGCCCTAAGTATCATAGGACATCTTCAGTACAGTTAGTTCAAACAATATTAGGAATCATATACAGTTACGGTGCATGCTTACAATGAATCGCTATAAGTAAATATTTCATCCTAAGTATCATAGGACATTTTCAGTATAATCAATTCGAACAATACTTAGGATGAAATATTTACTTATTGGGATTCCACTGTAACCATGCACCCAAACTGTATGTGATTCCTAGTATTGTTCGAATTGATTATACTGAAAATGTCCTATGATACTTAGGATGAAATATTTACTTATAGCGATTCATTGTAAGCGCGCACCCAACTGTATATGATTCCTAATATTGTTTGAACTAACTGTACTGAAGATGTCCTATGAGACTTAGGACGAAATATTTACTTATTATCTTATTACTACTTGTTACGTGTGTATGTTTAGATATGGTGGAGATGAATCAAAGAGAAGGCAGATGATCAGTAGTGTGCCACAGTAGCTATGTACTTTGTTGTTCAATCTGCACATTAGTGATAGCATTTCCACTATCACTATAATGCAAACTGAACAACAATAGTCCAAGTATAGAACTCTATAGTATGCCACTGATCACCTGCCTTCTTTTTGATTCAACTCCACCATATGTTACTGGAATGACTTGAGAGGAATATCCAATTATTTGGAAATGATGCTAAACTGGGAAGGGCAATATTTGATAAAGATGATATAAAGATACTGCAGGATTATCTAAATAGATTGTTAGTTTGGACAAAAGATAATGACTGCAAATTTAATGTGCAAAATTATGAACCATTGGATAGATGCATAACTGAAACTGGAATATATTACAAAAATTGGCAAAATATATGAATAAATCACATGGGTGTTAAGACACACAGATAACTTTTTTTATTTTATGATGGTATAAGATGACGGAATTTTATGCCGGCTGGGGCATCACCAGTAAAACAAGGCCTCCCCATTGTTTTTGTCAGGAAACTGGGGCAAATAGCTAAAAGTCAGCTACTAAAACAAACTGCAACTCAACATCAGTGTTAGTATATACAAGATTGGTACTATCAACATAAGAAGCATCAATGGAAAAAAATGGAACTAGCAGAAGAACAGAAGAACTGGATAAGTAGCAGATCGACATAATAGGTATTAGTGAGACAAAGAAGACAAAAATGGGTGAGATCTTTCTAAGCAATAAATACATGATGTTATATAGAAGAAAGAAGAATCAGGGAAATGAAGGAGTAAAAATAATATTAAACACTAAATATGAGGATAATCTTCTTGAATGGCAGGCAATATCAAGTAAAGTCATGTGGGCTAATATCAAAATGGGAAACTGGACAATAAGACTTATTTGTGCTTGTGGTCCCACAGAAGGTTCTAATAAGGAAAACGTGAAATTTTTTCGAGGCATTAGAGAAATCAGCTGACAAAACAAAAAGGGAAAAGTTGGTCCTTATTGGAGATTTAAACAGCAGAGCAGGAAATGATTAACAGACAAATAAGAATGTTTTGAAAAAATTTGGAAAATACAGCAAAGCTAATAATAATAAGTACCTGCTAGATTTCTGCTCAGGACATGAACTAGTTATTATTAACGCCACGTTTCAACATAAAAATGTGCAAAAATTCACATGGAGAGAAAATTAAAGGAATGAGAAATGCCGCACTGACTTATTGTCAACAGTAATGTTTTCCCACTGGTTCATGACACAAGAGTACACAGAGGATTTGAAATAGGAAGTGATCACAATTTAGTGTTGAGTAGGATAAAATTGTACTTCATATTGAAAAGAAGGGTGTGTAAGAAAGTTTTGAAATGAATCCAAGTTGAACAGCTACTAGATTTTAACTGTAGGCTCAAATACACAAACATAAACTGAAAGACTTTGAAAACAAGAACCAAACCATGGATATACAGTGGCTAACCCTAAAGAAAACTTTGATTGATTCATTCAGAGAGATATGTGGTGAGGAGTGAGGTGTGGTAATCTGCAAGGAGAGAAATATCAGAACAAGTGGACTCAAGAAGTTAAAGAGGCAAGGAAAAGAAGAAAGCATATCAAAAGTTCCTGGCAAGTAAGTTGCCTCATGCTCTTAGCGAAGACAGAGAAAAATGTAAGAAAGCAAAGCACTGTTTATAATTAGATAAACAAAAGTCATGGGAAAACTTTGGTAAGAAGATTGAAAATAAATATCAGGAAGGTGGTAAAATATTCTGGAGGATATTGAAAAAGCTCAGAAATGGAGGAAAAAGTACTGTAAAAGGAATTAGAGATATAGGGGCCATGAAAACTGAGGATAAAGATATTCTTGACGTATGGAGTAATTTTTTTTTTTTAATGTTGAGCCCATAGACGAGAGGTTGGTTGATCAACCTATAGTATACATTAGTACCATGTATGGGTGGTGGGTTGGGATAGAAGGTACTTGTTCACATTTGATTTAAAATGTCTGTATATTGTATTTCTTGAGAAATGCATCAGGGGGAAAGACTGTTAAATAGTACAGAAGTTGCAGGGATGAAGGAGGAAAAGAAACTTGTTCTGTGGGTTTCAAGGTGCGCTGTGAAGGGATGCTGAGCAGCAGCTGCATGTGTTCCAATGAGCTTAGCAGGAAGTGGAGGAATTATTGATGCTATTTCAGATGAACATTTTCCATGGAAATATTTGTAGAATACACATAGTGCGGAGACTGATTGTCTGAGCGAAAGTGGGGGAGTGAGTTGGTAAGAGATGGTCATTAATAAGTCTGATTGCTCTCCTCTGTATTGAGTCAAGCATTTTGAGGGAACATTTGGGGCCCCACCCCATATGTGAGAACAGTATTCAATGGTTGGGCAGATTTGTGATTTGTATAAGGTTAACAGCTGTTCAGGGGTGAACTAATGTCTTGAGTGAAAGAGAAATGCAATGGTTGTGATGTGTTTATGCCAGGAGAAGCTTGATGTCATGGTAATTCCAAGAAGAGAAATCTCAAATTGTCTGGAAATTTGGGTGTTATCAAAAATAATACTGAGAGAAGATGGTTCTTTTTTTATGAGAAATAAGACAGTACTGGGTTTTATTAGCATTGAAATTGACTAGATTATCTAAACCCCATTGGAGGATTGCTTGGAGATCAGAATTGAGAGCAGTGGTGGTTGATGTTCTGTAGGTTGAGGTGAGTTGTGTGGAGTAAGGTTTATCAAAAGAAAGGGAGGATTGCAATGTGCTGTCGCATCTGCAAACTGTGTATTGGGTTGGAGGTCAACTGAAGTTGGTCATTGATATATAGTAGGAAAAAGGTTAGTGAGAAGATAAGGAACTATCCACCACCACACAGTGTGCATCCAGATAAAAAAGCGGGCAATCCAATTACATAGACCAAAGATAGACCAAACAATGGCAGCTTGCTTAGTAAGCCCTTGTCCCAGACCCTGTCAAATGCCTTGAAAATATCAAATGCTAGCACTTGAAATTTGCCAAACTTCTCCAAGGCATTTGTCCAGAGATGGGTGACGTATGTGATTAGATCTCCTGTTGATCAGCAATGATGGAATCCACATTGGCAGTCGTTTATTAGACGAGTACCTTGAAGGTAGTGTAGGAGTTGGGAATTGATGATTTTTTCCATTACTTTAGACAGGACTAAAGTGAGCAAGATGGGGCAGTAGTTGGATAGCAGCGACTTGTCGCCCTTCTTGGGAATAGGTTGAATACGGCCCAATTTTCAGGCTGTGGGAGTAAGAAGTATATATAAGTGACACAGGACAGGAGACAGTTCTGGTGTGCAAACCTTCAGGACAATTGGAGGAATGCCATCAGGACTAGAAGACGTTTTGTGTCTAATTTAGACAGTATTTTTCTGATCTCTTTCTGGGAAAAGGATATGGGTGGCATTGTATATTTGGTATCTGGAATGGTTGGAGGACATTTATGATTGTCAGTTATGTATGCATTGGAAGCAAAGTGTAAGGCGATTGGTTTTTTTCTGTAGGTGATGATGCAATAGAACCATCTGGGTATGATAAGGGTGGGAATAGTGTTGGGCAGAAGTTATGACCAATTGCTTTAGCGAGAGACAAAAAAAAAGCATCAGCTGCCGTTTTGACAGGCTGCTAGTGTCCTGCTTTTTTGCTCTAGAACTCTGTTTTGAAAACATTGACTGTGTTTTTTGCATCTATTTTGGGCTTGAGTATAAGCTCTAAAGGAGCTTATACTCAAGCCCAAATTATTGTATGTGGTTTTTTTTTTTTTTTTTTTTTTTTTTTTTTTTGTACAGCCTTGGTACATCCTTTGGAGAACCAGGGTTTAGTTAGGGAATGACAGGTCAGAGTAGTATGGGGAATGTATGTTTCCATGCCAGTAAGGATTACTTTGGTTATAAGTTTGATGCATGTGTTTGGGTTGAAAGGTTGGAAACAATAGTTCCACCATGGGAATGAGGCATAGAAATTGCAGAGGCTGTCTCACTTGGCACTGTTATAATGCCAAACTACTCTTGTATGGGAGTGTTGCTGCATGGGGGGGGGGGGAGGAGGTCAATCATGTGGTTAATATCATGATCAATATCATGATATTGACCAATAACATGTTAATGATATTGGCCAATATGATTGACCAGAATATTGGTCAATATGACCAATATTCTGGTCAGTATAATTGATAATACTGACCAATCATATTGGTCAGAATGGTCCAACATGATCAATATCATGTGGTCAATTCTGGTCAAGTCAGAATTGCCTGGGGGGGGGGGGGGGGGCTCTACATTTACTGTGTATTTGGAGGGGGCATTGGTCAGGAAGAGATCTAGGGTATTTAGAGAGTGGTTTGGGTTATCAGGTATTCTGGTTGGCATCTGAACAAGTTGCATAAGGTCATTAGTCATGGAAATTACTTTATGTAACTTAATAAAATATATACTTAATTAAATGAAACAAGCAGTGATAGCATGATGGTAGAAAACACTAAACAGGAATACCATCTGTACTTGAAGTAGAAAAAGCTATCATAAACCTGAAATGTGGGAAGGCAGTTGAGTAGATGATATTTGACCAGAGATGTAAAAATATGGATGTATAAAATTTTACAGTGGCTACATGCATAATGCAGAAGGGGTGCTCATAGTACTCATCTATATATATATATATATATATATATATATATAAAAGAGAGAGAGAGAGAATAAAGCTGAATGGGAGAATTACAATGGAATTTCTCTACTGAGCATTCCTGGTAAGATTTATGCAAGTATTCTTGAGAAACGGCTAAAGAAAAATTAGTGGAAGAGAAGCTTAGTGAAGAACAAGCTGGGTTCGGGCCAAACAGAGGTTGTAAGGTTCAGATTTTCACTTTCAAACAAATAGTTGAGAAATCATGGGTATATAACAAGGATCTGTATTTAAGTTTTGTAGATCTGAAAAAGGCATATGACAAGGTGCCAAGAGGAAAGCTCTTCAAAATGCTGCAGTTATATGATATATAACTGGAGCATTTTGGAGCTCATTCTAGCATGTATAAATGGGACATTATATCAAGCAATATATAGTCTATATTTCAGTTGTAAATCAGCAGTTAGAAATGAAGGAGGTACAGGAAGATGGTTTAATGTTAAGTCAGCTGTGTTACAAGGGTGTATATTATCTCCACTGTTATTCATCATCTATATGGATCACATTATGAAGAAAAGTAGCATTTAGTGTAAGCCTCCTACAATGCATCTGCATGCTATGGTGATGCCTGTGTAATAATAATAAGTTAGTTACAGCAAGGATTATATTTTTGAAGCACACTAGTTTAGTGTAAACTTGACTATGTACCTAGATGACCAAGTGATTAGCAAACATGTTCTCCAACCAACAGAGTGTGGGTTTGAATTTTTCTGTGGGCATGGATGTCTGTGAATGTCTGTGATTGTCTTTAGAAAGACAGCATATGACTCCAAATGGAGATCCTGAATAATAATAATAAATTTCGTCAAGTGCGGGACCACTGTTACACCTATTGGAAGCTTTATATGGCTTGACAAAGTATCATGTTCTATATCTAGATTCAAGTTTCCTAACTGTATAAAAATGAAAAAAAAAAAAAATTAAAAAAGAAATAAAACAAAAAATAATACAAAAAAAAACTTAGCTCAATAATGGTACTAAAGGCACTATAGGCCTACAAGCTTTCGTGAGTGTGAGTCACAAAAAAAAATAAATAAAAAGGTAACAAATACTGGCAAAGCAAGAGAGCAGCCTTAATTTGCTTAGACAAAAAAAAAAAAAAAAAAAAAAAAAAAAAAAAAAAAAGACTAAGTGACAAGCAAAATACACTAAATGCCATTCATCATCAATGACAGGAGAATCTAGCCAATGAAGGATAACTTGCCTTTGCTGAAACTTATCCCTGGAACTGGTAATTTAGCATAGGATAGACAAGTGCACAATATAAACAAATTTATTTATTTCGTGTGCAAACTACAGAAAATGTAAGAGTATACATATAAATGATTAAATGCATACATTTAAAGAAATATACATTAAAAGAATGGATTATTAAAAGCATAAATTAAAAGACAAAAATGCCACTTGCATGAAATATTAAGTAAAACGTAAAATGTCAAATTTCACTCATCCAGTGACTAATATACTTTAAAGCTGTTTCATTACACTGTATTAAATCTTCTCGGGTACATTTATTATTAATGTCTATTAAGCAGCATTGCAGAAGATGATCCATGGTTTGTGTTTCACCACATGAGCAATTGTTATTGTCTGTTTAGCCCCATTTGGCCATATTCTGCTTTGATTTGCCCTTTTCAGAACAAAGTCTATTCAATGTCGTCCATCTTTGCCGATCAAGATGTAAGCTGGAAGGAAGAGATTCGTTTAAGTTCAGAGCCTCTGGAGATTGTTCTTGCCACATTGTTGGCCTAGTAGCTTTTATGGAATCAACCAACAGTTCCACTGAGTGAATAAAACTTTTCCTTGATCTTAGCCTCTTATGTACTGCAACATGTCCATACAAAGGATGCCGTTCATCATTTAGTTGTTGTTTCCGCTCATATCTACTCTGTGTAGTCCTCCTGATGTGAGGAGATGCAATACCAGACAGTATAGATGGTCAATTTTTGTAGGCTTAAGGCAGCCGGTAATGCGCCGACATGTTTCACTAAGAACCCTCATCAATAATTTCGACAATTGATGATCTTTCCCAAACAGGGCAAGCATACTCAGCTGTCGAAAAGCAGAGTGACAGTGCAGAGGTGTGCAGTACTTGTGGATTTGCACCCCACCGAGATGATGCTAATCGGTGCAGAATATTATTACATGTTTGAGTTTTAGCTGCTGTCTTCTCTATGTGTCGCTTATAATTTAGGGTCCTATCTAGTGTAACCTAGGTAAGTTGGATTTGGATAATTGACCAGTTTCACACCATTCCATTCTATATTCAACTCTCTCCTCGCCTCCCTATTATTGAGATGGAAGACACATTTGGGTTTTACTGGGATTTGGTTTCAGTTCCACTGAGTGAAGTCCTTATAGTAAACTAAGGGTTTCTAGCTCTTGTATGAGCTGCTTCTCAATGTCAAAGGATTTTGCTTGATAAGCTATTGATTGGTCATCTGCATATAAGAAGATTCTTGATTGTGGGTTTATAAGTTGGTCATCAGTATATATATTGAAGAGGAGGGGAGATACCCTGAAGTAGACCATTTTTCTGGATACGCCACTGCTCTTTGTTCCTTGAAAATCAACAAAGAATTTCCTGCTGAACAGCAGCGACCTAAATATCTCCACTAACCGATAGCTGTTTGTCATGCTGTAAATTTTGACTATAAGCTTTCTAAGATTAGTGTGTCATATGCTGCTGTCAAATCTATCAATACAGCTCTTGTTGCTAACTCCCCTTCAAAGCTGTCTTCAATAAACTGTGTTAAGTTTAATACTTGTCCAGTGCATGATCTTCCTGGTCTAAATTCTGCCTGATCTTTTATCAGCACTTTCTCTATTTTTGGACTTAGTCTGTTCAAAATTAACTTCTCATACAGCTTCAGTGTTGTGCATAGGAGAGCTATAGGCCTGTAGCTCTTTGGATCCTCAGCAGGTTTACCCGGTTTCAGGATAGGTATGACTTTTGTTTGCCTCCATATGCTGGGTATTTTAGCAAATTTCCAACAAAAGTTGAAAAATTCTAACAACCACTCTGTTCCTTTTCTCACAAATTCCTTAGTATCTCATTTCTGATATCACCTATACTGGTAGCTTTTCCTGGTTTTAAGGCATTTTCTAGTTTCTCATTTTCCTTGTAGATGAAGAATATGCTCAAGAAATGTCAGTTTTTGTCAATAAATGAGTCCCAAAAATTTGGCTCATATTACTCATTATCATCATCAAGCATTCTCTATCCACTGCTGGACAAAGGTCTTCCCCAAAAGCTCTCCATTCTGTACTAACATGAGCTTTTTCTATGCCAATGAGTTATAGCCATCTCTTTAATCTCACCATCTTTTTGATCTTCCTATAGATTTCTTACCATCTCTGAGATACTTCGATATCAACTTTTTCCATTTTTGAATGTTGCTTCTAGCAATAGAACCTGCCTAGTGCCATTTGAATCTTTCAATGAATGTTACACTGTCTCTCATCTTGGTCTGAGCTCTGACCCAAGTATTGCACTTTCTCTCTCTCTCTCTCTCTTGAATGGTAATACCAAACACTGATCTTTCCATTTTCCTCTAGGTAGTCCTCAACTTTTATGTCAATTTTTTTTTATTGAATTCAATGTTTCATGTGAATTCAATTCAATTCAAAAATTGAATTCAATCCTTTGTCAGGTATTTCTGATTAAATGGTGAGTCAGCTGGTCTTATACAGAAGTGGAGGATGTTTTCTCCAACAACTTGGGTTAGACACAGAATGGTAGAGAAATAAGGATTAAAGTTTCAAACACCTGCACGGTAAAGTGTGGGCCTACACATAAGCGTAAATCAGGAAGGCTGTTCTAAGAGAAAATAAGTTGCTTTCTCTCATTTTATTGCAAGACCAGAAATTCAGGGGAAAACGAAGCTATTAATGAAGTTCTTCCAGAGCTCATTCTAGTACGCACATTATATGCAGACTTATTGTTTGGCCTTCTTTCTATATCGCTTTGTGTATTTTAGAGATTATGTAAAATGGATAAATGATTCCTTTTAGCTTTAATGTTAGATATAATGTGCTTTGGTCAAAGCATGTTTAAAAGTTACAGGGTTTGATGTAACTTTTAACTGGGAGGAAGAGGGAATGGATATTTAAAAAAAAAAAAAATCTCAATTTTTAATGAATTTATTTTTCTTCTGTTGCATGTGAGCCAAAAGGTGGTGCTGGAAAAGGATGCAGTATCTTTCTGAGATAGAATATTACACAATTTGCAGTGACTAACTGAGACTATACCTTGGACATCTAAAATACTGATGGAAATCACGTATCAAGTTCAAGCCACCATTTATGATGTTCAGCATAACATGGATATATGCTGAATTTCAGCAAATTCCAATCAATCTTCTATAACAACCAAATCCTCTTGCTACATCTAAATATCTATTGGGCCTATTAGTAGCCTAGGATATATCACCTAGTCAATACGCATTAAACTACTCAGAATGAACCAATGTAAAAATGAGTCAAGTGCTACATCCAAAATCTTCGAAGGAAATGCCAAATCTCTGTGGTACTAAGCACTACTAGGAAGTAGATGAGAGTTTCACTGCAGTACCACCCACTTTGCTTCTTGTGATGCAAAACTCATGGCTGGATCAAGAGTTACACTGTCCAGTGTTACACTGGACATCAAGGAAAGATTCAAATTTCTTTTCTTTCTTGAAGGTACAGCTTTAAAAACAGTTATTATGCTGACCAGCTATTGAATAGTATACTGGACTGAACCTAACAATAAAGCTTTAGGAAGTTAGGGACTTGGGTTCGAGGTTATATGGTGAGTGGTCGGTGTAATTTAGCTCGTGTAAAATTGGTGATTTTTGGTGTTTTTCCTTAGAAAATTGTTTTTATAGTATATTAGAACAATTTTCGTGTTTTTAGAGTATTTTGTGTGTCTTTATAACATATTTTATTGGGGCTGTCGCCGCTAGAGGGATTCGTAGTGTGTAGTGTTCGTGAAAGCTCCAGATAAGATAAGTATTATTTTCAGTTATCGTTGATAAATTTATTTAATATTACTTAGTTTTGTTTGCCTTGCGTCTCTTAGTGCATCTTTTTGTGTGTTTTTGGTGTGTTATAATTTATAATTTGATAAAATACATTGCAAGTAAGTATGGCTCCAGTACGAAGGAAAATGGCGGCCAGTAATGATGGTTCGCCATCTTTATCAAAGAATGGTAGTATAAAAGAGATGATTTAGTGTACTAGCTGCAAAATGTACGCTGTGCGGAGTGCGGTCGGAGTGTGGTTAGATGATAATAAAGGAGTGAATGTGTGTAGAAAATGTAGGGAGAATGAGAAATTGAAGAGTATTTCGGATCGTGAGTGTGATATTTTTGTCAAACTTCAGAATGAAGAAAATAGGGATATGACAAGAAACGGCAAGGTTGTACCAGAGAATTGTGAGAGTGTGAATGTAGAAAGTGTGAATGATAGTATTAATGGTTTTACTGAGAATAAAAAAGATGAGATAGACGCAACGAGTGAGATCGCGTTGTTGAATGGTGCGATACAAAGGGCAAAACAGCAGCTAGAGCGTATAAGCAAAAGTCGACTGAATGAACCAGCCAATAAAAAGTATGACAGGAAAAATAGACATATGAGTGTGAACATGAACAAAATGAAGGATAGAGTGCTGTATGACAAAATCGTACCAACCTGGTGCGACCATAAAGGATGTAACTGAGTCTATTAGAGGGCAAAAGGAAAGGGTAAAAGAAATGATTGTTGTGGCAGGTACAAATGATTTGAAAGGAGACAAAATGGAAATGATAGAAGACTTGAATGAATTGTTTGAGGTAGCAAAAGAAAAGAGTGAGAGAGTTAGAATGATTAGTCTTTTGCCACGGTATGACAGTGAAATGTTTAAAAGGAGGGCCAAAATTGCGAATGACTTTATGCGTGGGTTATGTATGACGAGTGGTGTGGAATTTGTGGATGTGTGGAGTGAGTTTGATGGGCGAAAGGATCTATATAAGATGGATGGCTTGCATTTGAATGGTTACAGTGTAAGAAGACTTGAGAAAGTGTTGCTGACTGTAGTGGATGTGCAAATTCAGGGAAACTAGATTTATTAAGGGGGAGGAGTAGATAGACAGTCCTTAGGGAGGCAGTTGAATGTAAGAATGAATATAATATGCCCGAGCAAATACGGACAACAAACCAGAGTGGGATAGTTAATATAAGGCATCAAGGTAGGGTTGGGGCTAATGGGGGGGGGTCTTAAATTCATGTACACTAATACTAGGAGTATTAGGAACAAGAAGGAAGAGTTTTTGGCCATTGTTGGCACTTCCAGACCACAGGTTATTGGTATTAGTGAAACATGGCTAACTGTAGATGATATAGCTAGTGGGATTGAATGTGATGGGTATAGTGTGTTCAGGAATGACAGGGAGAATAAAATGGGGGGAGGAGTATTGTTGATGATAGCTGATGAGCTGCATCCAAGGAGAATAGAAGATGAATTGCAGGATAGAGAAAAGAGCACATTTGAGGCCATTTGGTGTGAGATTGTGGCTAGCAGAACAAAATATACAATTGGGTGCTGCTATAGATCAGGTAATGGAAAAGATGGTGGTGACAGTATGCACAAGCAAATAGAAGAAATGAGTGGAAGGAGGGTGATTATTATGGGAGATTTCAACTATGGTTGCATTGACTGGAGTGAGGAGAGGACACACGGGAGGAAGGAATTGGATTTTATGCAGTTATTAAGGGATAACTATCTGCGACAGCATGTAATGGAAAATACTAGGGGTCAGAGAGTGCTTGACCTAGTAATTACATCTGAGGATTTGGCTGTAACAAATATGACCACATTGCCACCAATCGGTGAGAGTGATCATAGGGTCTTGACTTGGGAGGTGGCTAAAGGTGTAGAATTTTCAATTAAGACAGGGTACATGTGGAATTATCGGGCTGGAAAGTATGACAAACTTAGGAGTTTGATTGGTTCAGTGCCATGGCATGTACAACTGCAAGGACTAGAAGTCGATAGTGCATGGAAGGTAGTTAAGAAGTGTTTGCATGAAGCAATGGCTGACTGTATACCTAAAGTCCGAATAATAAATCAACTAGGGGTTAAATGGATGAATAACACCATTAAGCTTGAGCTGCAAAAAAAGAAACAACTATGGAGGGAATTTAAGGAGAAAGGTGACCGGCAGGCACACGAACGGTATAAAGCGCAGGCCAGAAGGGTAACGAGTGTGGTAAGAAAAGCAAAAAAGGATTACGAAAGAACATTGGCCATGCAGGCTAAAGAGAATCCTAAACAGTTTTTTAGATATGTAGCAAGTAAAAGGAAAAATGTACATGGCAGAATGATTTTAAAGAATGCCGATGGTAGGGAGGTAACTGAATCAGTTGATATAGTTGAGTTACTGAGTGAGCACTTTGCAAGAATATATCATCCAGGTGGTGACATTGCAGAAACGAATGTACCAGTAGATTATACAGGAATTGTGGTGAATGAAGTCGAGGTGAGTAGTCTATTGCATAACCTCAATGTCAATACATCTGTGGGATTGGATGGTATACCAGCTCGTGTTGTACGAGAAGCAGCTAAAGAATTGTCAGTACCCTTGACCATTTTGTGTAATTTGAGTCTCGGGTCTGGGTTAGTCCCAAGGGGGTGGAAAGAGAGGAAAATAGTTCCACTGCATAAAGGTGGTTCCAAGACTTCTGTTGTAAATTACCGACCGATTAGCATATCAGGAATCATTGTCAAGGTCTTAGAGAAATTAGTCAAGAAAAGAATACAGGATTGGATAGATGAAAATGGGATATTGTATGGGGGACAACATGGTTTTGTGAAGGGTAGATCATGCCTCAGTAACTTGCTCACGTTTTATAACACAGTGACAGCTGAACTGGATAGGGGTAATGGGTTTACAGTAATACTACTGGACCTTGCCAAGGCTTTTGATAGGATACCACATAGAACCCTAATCAGTAAACTGGAGCAGATGGGGATAGATATAGGGTTGGTGAGATGGATAGGAGGGTGGTTGAAGGAGAGATACCAGAGAGTGGTTTATTCAGGAGTGGAGTCTAAAAGATGGCTTGTGACTAGTGGAGTGCCACAGGGCTCTGTTCTTGGACCACTGCTTTTCAATTTGTTCATCAATGATATAGGAAAGGATCTGAGAGGAAGTGTTCACTTGTTTGCTGATGATGCAAAGTTGGGTAGAGCAATTATGAGTGCACAGGATGTCAAAATTTTACTGGATGATTTGGATAGCTTGGAGGACTGGGCTAGGAAAAATGGATGTCAATTTAATGTGCCAAAGTGTAAGGTTATGCACTTTGGGGTGAAAAGAATAGCAGCAGTATATCGCATTGGTGGAACCGTACTCCAGGAGATTGATGAGGCCAGGGATTTAGGAGTGTTGGTGGATAGGGAATTGAAGTTTAGGGGGCACATTGCAAAAGTGACTAAAACAGCTCACCAAATCACTTGGCTTCTAAAAAATACTTTAACATGCAGAGACAAACAAGTTGTTGTTCCTCTGTATCGAGCCTTGATAAGACCCCATCTGGACTACTGTGCCCAGTTATGGGCACCAGGGTTTCTTCGTGATGGGGAGGAAGTGGAGAGGATCCAGAGACGAGTGACCAAGATGATAGCAAGTCTGTGGAATGAACCTTATGAGAATAGGTTGAAGATTTGTGGGTTGCAGAAATTGGTCAATAGGCGAAGGAGGGTGATATGATTGAGACATTCAAATTACTGAAGGGTTTCTATAAGATTGATCCAGAAGATATTTTTGAAAATATGACTGGTGGTGGGAGGACTAGGGGCCATGAGTGGAAGCTGGGCAAGAGCATGGTTGACAAGGGTGTTAGAGCTAGGTTTTTTACTAGGAGAGTAGTGAATGAGTGGAATAAGCTTCCAGAGTCTGTTGTGGGTGCTACGACCGTGAATGAGTTCAAGGCAAGGTATGATAGATACTGTGTGAATGTTGAATAGTTGTTCTTGACATGATGTTAGGGCCTCCCTCGATGAGTCTGTCGACTCCTTGGAGTTGCCCGGAACAATAATAATAATAATAAAGTTTCTAAGTCAGATAGCAAATAATATTGCTGCCACCATTTATCAAGTATGCCTGGAAGGAATGAAGTAGAAGTATATGGTGGGGGGGAGGGGGTGCAGCTAAAGTCATGTTTCAGAGGGGTTAATAAAATTCTCCTTCTATATGACTATATTATTATTATACAGGTATCTCCATGGAGTTGAAAGATTCATCATGGGAGATTCATTATTCACACGATACCTATCACACCACTCCTTAAGTTCATTCACTTATGAAGCACAGACAACCACCTCTGTCAACTACCCTCCAAGTAAAACAATCTAGTCCTAACACCTTTGCTAACCATACTCTTACACAGCTTCCACTGGTGACCCCTTCTTTCCTCTTCTTGCCATGTATAATACTGAAAAATGCCTGCAGTGTCAATCTTATAAAAACCCCTTGAATAACTTAAATGCTTCTATCATGTCTCCTCTTTTTTGACTATCAGCTAATTTTTGAAGCCTATAGACTGTCAATCTCTTCTCATAGGGAGCATTCCACAGACTTGCCACAATCTTTGTCTCTTGCCTCTGGAACCTCTCCACAACTTCTTCATTTACATGGAATCCTGGAGCCCATATCTGTGCACAGTAGTCCAGATGTGGCCTTATTAAAGCTTTATACAGGGGAACAATAACATCTCTATCCCTGCTTGTTGGTGTGTTCTTCAACAACCATGTAATCTGATGTGCTGTTTTAGTTACCTTCGCAATATGCCCTCTAAACTTCAACACCTGTCCACAATCACGCCCAAATCCCTGGCCTCATCAGTTTCCTGCGGTTCAGCTCAGTTCCATCAATATAGTACACAACTTCTGATCTCCTACTAAAGTGCATCACCTTATGCTTGGCCACATTCAACTGACAGCCATTTACCTTTGCCCATACTGCTAGTCTGTTTAAGTCTTCCTGCAGGATCTGTACATCACTTTCACTTACTACTGTTATTCCCAGTTTAGCATTATCAGCAAACAACTGAATATTTCCTATATCAGTGATATACAAATTAAACAAAAAAAAAAAAAAGGTTCAGTACTTGATCATTGTGATTGTTTGCCTTCTCCCGGATTCAACTCCTCCATAAACCACTCTTTCATATCTGTCCATCAGTCACCCTTTAATCCAACTCACCAGATTCATAGTCTGCGCAGTTAGCCTAGTGTTCGTGTATAAAGGCTTAAGTGAAGACATAATGTTGGAGGTTTAATGATTTTTTTCTAACACTCAGAAAGGATTAAAAAGAATTTAATACTTCCTATATTTCGTCCTAGTCACTAGGACATCTACGGGGAATTACAAAAATAACTAATGTAACATAACACAAATATCATACAATACTAAGCCCAACCACGTGGGTGACACTAAAGTCCTATCTAGGTGGAGCGCCCTCTAAGGGCGGTTGTAGGTGGCCTGGAATATAAAGTAGGATCTCTGGTGATGAGTGTTTCCCAAATTTTCGGAAGCTTAATGCAACCGTATTTATTAAGATTTGGTTGATTTCTAAGAGATGCTGCTGCTTCTAAGAATAGTCTCTCTTTCTTGAATTTGCTGTGATGGAGCATGGTGGTTTTCTTCCATGATACTCTGTGGGTAAGGTGTCCAAGACATGGTCAGCCAAGCCTGAATGACCATAGTTGTGTTTACAGATGTAAGACTTGTGTTCCTCTAGGCAAATGGATGTTGATCTGCCTGTCTGTCCAAAGTACGCCAGCTTACAGGAACAGGGTACGTTGTAAACTCCGGGCAGAGAGAGAGGAGGGAGCTGATCTTTCGTAGAACGGATAAGGGTAGCAAGTTTGCGGTGGGGCTTATATGCTGTGTGTAGGTTGTACTTTTTTAGAATCTTGGCTATTTTTTCAGATGTGCCACGGATGTAGGGTATGGTGATGGCATTTTTAAATTCTTGTTGACGAGAAGGACCGGGAATGGGAGAGGAACTGATTATTTTTTTGATACTGTGATCGCTGTAGCCATTGGAGAGGGAAGTGTTGTGTATGTAGTTAAGCTCAGTAGTGAGGGCGGTTCCACTGGAACAAAGATTGTGGGCTCTCTTGGTAAGAGTTTTAATAATGCCATGTTGTTGAGAGGTGTAGTGGTGTGAGAGTTTGTGAATGTATCTGCGTGTGGGTGTGTGTGTGGGGGGGGGTTTCTGTATACAGTGAAGGCAAGTGTATCATTAGGCAGTGTGTGACTAAGGTGTCTAGGAAGGGTAAACAATTGTTCTTTTCCATAGTAAACTGGATTCTTGGATGTAGGCTATTGAGATGACTGAGGAAGGAGTCTAATGTGTCTGGGCCATGTGGCCAAATAGAGAACACATCATCTACATATCTTAGCCAGATAGAAGGTTTGAGTGGGGCTGAGTCTATGGCTCGTTTTTCAAAATCTTCCATATAGAAATTGGCAAGGAGGGGAGAGAGGGGGGGGGAACCCATGGCAGTTCTTTCTATCTGCTTGTAGATTTTGTTCTTCCAAGAAAAATACCCAGAGTTAATGGCAAAGGAAAAGAGATCTAAGATGTCAGAAGGGAAAACTTTTTGTAAGAAAGATAAGGTGTCAGTTAAAGGAATATTAATAAACAAAGAGGAGATATCAAAGCTTACCAATATCTCTGCTTTATTCAAGGTTAAATTTTCTATGAGGGCTTTAAAGTGGGTCGAGTTTTTTATATAGGAAGTGGACCTTCCAGTGAGGGGGGGGTCAGAGAGTTGGCCAGCTGTTTAGACAGTCTGTAGCAAGATGCATTGGTGGCATCAACTAGCTGGCCAACTCTCTGACCCCCCTCACTAGAAGTGAGGGGGGGAGGGGTCAGAGAGTTGGCCAGCTAATAGATGCCATAAAAATTTAATAAAAAGGTGGCACCGTTTGGCAGCTCCTATAGGTAGAGATGACCTTGCTAATGCTTCTGCCTGGTATGTCCACTTGGGCCTGGCTTCCACTGAAGAGACCTCAATAAAGGTCGAAACTAGTCTGGTTAGTGGCCCTTCCCTTAATGGATAACATTATACATATCGGCAAGGAGATGTGTTTTGCATTATGGCAGATACTGGGATAGGAGTGTTGGTATCTTGCTCCACTTTTGCAAGGAGTTGCACCACTTTACCCCAGTCCTGAAGATACATTCAGGTGCAAACTTTGTTTGCACACACTTGGATAAAGGATTAAACTAAATTTATTAAAGTCTGACCAAGTAAAAAATAAACTTTCAACATCTTTCTCTAAATCCAGAGTAATTTAATAAAAAGGTGGCACACCGTTTGGCAGCTCCTATAGGTAGAGATGACCTTGCTAATGCTTCTGCCTGGTATGTCCACTTGGGCCTGCACTGAAGAGACCTCAATAAAGGTCAAAACTAGTCTGGGTATTGGCCCTTCCCTTAATGCATAACATTATACATATCCGCAAGGAGATGTGTGTTTGCATTATTGCAGATACTGAAATAGGAGTGTTGGTAGCTTGCTCCACCTTTGCAAGGAGTCGCCTGGTGTTGTACCACTTTACCCCAGTCCTGAAGATACTTTCAGGCACAAACTTTGTTTGCACACACTTGGATAAAGGATTAAACGAAATTTATTATAAAACCTCCTTTTACTTGTCACATAGCAAACGAACTCTTTGGGATTTCTTTTGGCCTCATAAGCTAGCTTTCTCTCATAATTAGCTTTAGCCTTCCTTACCATAGTGGTCACTCTTCTTGCCTGCACCCTATACTGTTCATTGGAATGCTGTTCACCTTTTTCTTTATAATCCCTCCCCAACCTTTTCCTTGTGTAAAACTCCTGCTGAATGAAGCTATTATTTCCATCTAACTCCTACCTGATTTATCCTTCTGACTCTGGAGATACATTCTGATACTACTTTCTTCAAACACTCCTTGACTACCTCCAATGCACCACCAACATCTCTCTCTCTACTCCAAATTTCTATCCCATGGCTCTGCTGAATGCTAACTCCTCAGCTTGTCATAATCACTTGCTTTGTAATTCCACATATATCCCTTCTTAACAGAAAATTCTGCATGCCTGACAATCTCCTTATTCAATACTACATGATCACTTTCTCTGAGCAGAGGAAGAATAGCTAGAGCGGTCAGTGCTAAGTTCTCAGATGTAATGATCAGATCCAAACATTATTGAACCTCATGTCCCCTCCATTACATGTTGCCTCAGGTAATTATCTCTCAGCAGTATAAATGCCATTTTCTTCCCTGTCTGTGAACATTCCTCTTCCCAATCTATGTTCCCATAGTTGAAATCCCTCATAATAATTAATATTAATAGATCTGTACTCATCATGTTAATTTGAAAGTGCTAATCCTCTACATCCTCCCATATACCCTCTTGGATAATAACAGCAACCAATTACATATTCTTTTGGCCTCGATCTCACACTACATAGCTTCACAAAAATTACCCTCTGAATCTCTGTTCCTGTGATGTACTTCTACTCATTTTGGCTTTAATTCTTCTGCTATCATTAACAATCCTCCATGACCTGTTCCTTAGTCAACCATGTCTCACTTAACGACTATAATTTTTGGCCAAGTTGTGCTAACCAATGTCAAAATCCCCTCAATCTTATTTCTAATACTTCTAGCAGTATATATAAACTGCAATACCACCTTCATCCCACAACCTCATTTACACCTTGTGTTACTTAAGCAACTAAAGTTAACCTGGAGTGTTTACATCATGTGATTTCCTGCTTACTAACATCTGGGTTACCTGGATCCACGTTACCTACATCCCCCCCCCCCCTTAAACATTCTAGTTTTCCTGATTTCATACTAACAACATTTTCTCAAGATTCCTGCACCAAATCCATTTAGATGCAATCCATTCACCTTATATAAATCCTTCCTTCTATCAAACGCACTCCACAAGTCCACAAACTCCACACTATTCCTCCTGCACAATCTACACACTGACTCATTCACGATCATAGCTTTCCATCTCAGCTCACCTCTATCATACTGTGGTAACAGATTCGCAACTTTTACTTTCTCATTCTTCTTGTTTGCATGCACTAGCAACTTTTTCATGTTTTCCTGCATACTACACTTGTCACCTGCTAAATCATTTGTACCAGCCAAAATTAACATCTATTTCACTTGAACTCTCTGCATCCTTACAACATAACTGATATCCTTTATCTTAGCTCCAGGAAAATACAATTTCATCACACTCTCCTCAAGGACTCCTCATATCAATGAATCACAATACAAAATCTGATCCTAATTTTCATGCTTTCGCTCTTTAATGGTCTGCTTTTCTTTCCCCTTTCTTTCAATTCTGTGTTATACTATCCTCCAGGTGTTTCTCCAACCATTCATATATTCCATGTCCTTTCCAATTTTAATTTACTTTAAGCTACAATCATGAAATTAAAAAAAATTACACCTCACAAAACCCTCCCAAATGATACATTTCTGAAGTCTTAGAGAAAAAGCTAAGTATCCCTAGAATTATTACAGGCCTTCTGCTGGTGTCAGTTCAAAGGACAGATATGTAAAATCAAATACCCAAAAGTTGTGAGTTTTTTTTCAAGAATGACAAGCAAGCTACTAATGCTGTTAAATTTATGCTTGGTTGAAAATCAGAAGACATAATCTGGATCTCCTAAGGTTTCAACATTGTCAACAACGCAGGCCTAGCTGGCCGAGTGGTTAGCGTATCTGCTTTCCAGCCAAAAGGCTGTGGGTTCGAATCCTGCCATGGGCATGGATGTTTGCAATTGTCTGTGAAAATACTAGTGGTGATGTTGGGAAATAGGTGGCATTGGTGTAGTTCCCGTTTGTTGTAGTTCATGGATTGCATGGTGGAGACAGAGAGTTGTAGAGTAAGATCTCCCTCGATGAGTCTTCGGACTCCCTAGAGGTGTCACGTAATAATAATAATAATATATGATGCATTTTAGGTGCTATGACACTATAGAAACAGTAATTCCTCTGCCAGCCAGACATTGTTGGATCTTTTGTATTCAAGATTCTACTGACAATGTAAAAAACAGTGACATCTGAGAAGACATTCCTGCACAACTCCTCTGTACACTGGGATGGGATCAGTAAGACTGAGTCCTATTTTACAAGACTACAGTATGCAGCAGTGGCATTTTTGTCTCACACTGTAAGAGGTTTTGTTCAGGTCAACTGACAGTAATGTACACAAGAGATGTCACAGATTAACCATGTGTTTTATCTCTGATGAGAAATAAATTCAATTGCTCTCCCTGAAACTCCATAAATTGTGTGTGCTTCAGATCAGTAGTCAGGGCTGGACTGGAAGTAAGAAATTCCAGACAGTATCATATATGTCTATTTCCACTCCACCTTTTTCAATGGGACTTCTTCAGGTGTTACGGATCTGTCTTGAACCAGAGAATGGTGTTCTGCGAAAAGCTGAGTAGGCTGCTCATTGTTTTTTTTTGTTTGTTTTTGTTTTTTTTTTCCAACGTAATCTCTTACTTATCCAACCTTTAAATGAATAAACCTTCAATTCACTGACCCTTGAATGGGTTAGCATGGCAGATGACTTCCAGTACAGCAGCAAATAATTTTACCTTCAGTTATCTAATTCCTCAATTCACTTGACATATAGGAATGTTGAGTGATAATTAATTGATATATAATTGATAATCATGATAATTAAAAATTGAAAATCCAAAAAAGGATCATGGGAGACCCAAACTATCCACACAATCTATCATACCTCTCCTTGAATCCATTAACAGACAAAGTACTTAGAACTGACTCTGACAACCCACACAGCTCTCCAAGCAAAAAATCTAGTCCTCACACCCTTACTAACCACACCTTTATTCAACTTCCAGGGATGACCCCCCCCTTGTTCTGGCCCCTTGTCAAATGCTGAAACATTTCCCCTGTAACAACCCTATAAAACCCTTTAAGCAATTTAAATGTTTCTATCATATCCCCTCTTTCTCTCCTATCAACCAACTTCTGCAATCCATCCACCCTCAATCTATCTTCATAGGGAACATACCACTCACCATCTTGGTCACTCACCTCTGAATCTTCTCCATCACTAACTCATCCGCAAGAAACCCAGGAGACCAGACTTCAGCACAATAATCCAGATGTGGACATATTAAGGACTTATAAAGAAGAATAACAACTTCCTTATCTCTACTTGTTATTATGTTCTTTAATAGCCAAATAATCTTATGGACACCTTAGCAATATGTCATCTAACCTTTAACTCTCTGTTTACAACCACCCTTAAATCTTGGGCCTCATCTATTTTCTGGGGTACAGCACCATCAATGTGATACACAGCTTGTAATCTATTTCTTCCAAAATGCATAACTTTACATTTACTCATTAAACTGATACCCATTATCTTTTGCCCATACTGACAGCCTATTTAAATTGTCCCATAAGCTCTCCACATCACCTTCATTACTATTAGCTCTACCTAATTTCATCATCAGCAAACAACTGAATATTTCCTTTCAAGTTATTTCCTATATCATTTCTGTACAAATAAAACAGCAATGGTCCCAGCACTGAACCTAGTAGCACACGACTAGTCAGCTGTGTTCACCTCGACTCTTTCCTGCCATATACCACTTTTTGATATCTGTCCAACAGCCACCCTCTTATCCACTTAACCAGTATCATATTCATCCTCATTGTTCTAATTTGCATAACAGACTTCCATGTAGTATTCTGTCAAATACCTTTGTAAAATCCAGCAGAACCATCATCATGTAGCCATTTCCTTTATCCAACTCAACTGTTACAGTATTATAAAAATTTAGTAAATTACTAAGGCATGACTTACCTTTCACAAAACCATGTTGCCCTCGAACAGTATCATATTTTTATCTATCCATTCTTGAATTCTCTTTTTGACCAATTTTTCCAGTACTTTTACACCATGTCTGAGATACTGATTGGTCTATAATTTGCTACTGCAGTCTTAGAACCTTTCTTATGGAAAGGTTTCGCTCTTTTTCCACTCACTTGGAACTCTACCAGAGCCAAGACATAAAGAGCCTAGTCAGAGGTATTGCCAGTTCCCTTGCATATTCTCACAAAACTCGAGCTGATATCCCATCTAATTGCATAGGCGTATTTATATTTACATTGAGATTCTGCAATATCCTAACAACCTCCAATTCATTCACCACTGTTCCCACACTAGTGTCTATTGCATATGTTAAAACAGTAACCTCAGTAGGATGATATAGCCTTTCAAAGTGGTCACTCAGTAATTCAACTATTTCATCTGCTTCTGTCACCCTCGTGACAGTCATCACTCATTAAGGTTAATCTTACACAGTCATTCTTCCTCTTACTTGCCACATAACGAAAGAACTCTTTGAGATTTCCTTTGGTCTACTCAGCTAGATTCCTCACATAATCTGATTTTGCCTTCCTTTCCATGGTGGTTGCCTTTCTTGGCCTGAATCCTGTACTGTTCATGAGTTTTGGTTACCTTTCTCTTTATATACCCTCCACAGCATTTTCTTCGTCTGCAATTTGGCCACCTTGATTATGCTTAATGATATTACTCACCATCTAACTCCTACCTGATTAATCCTCCTTACCTTAGGTATACAATTTAACATTGCTTCCTCTAGATGACCCTTAACTATCTCCCATGCACTACTAACATCCATACCTCAGTGTTTTATGCAACACATTTAAGCTTCTTCCTAAGCTTGTAATAATCACCTGCTTTGTAGTTCCACATATATCCCTTCTCGACAGAATATTCATGTTTTACAATCTCCCGAGTTAAGATCACATGGTCAGTTTCATAATCGGAGGCAATTTGGCCACCTTGATTATGGATAGCTCTTCTGATCCTATACCAGGTCCAACACTCTCACATCCCTAGTCCCCTCCATCACATGCTGCCTCAAGTAATTATCTCTTAGTAGGTGTATAAATTCAGATATTTTTCTGTCATGTGATCTTTCTTCCTTCCAGTCTATATCTCGTTAGTTGAAGTCCCTCATAATAATTACTCGACCTGTATTAATTTGGCAATGCATGTCTTTCAGATCATCCGTGGAACTCCCTGGCCTATAGCTACAATCAACTGTATATTTTGTCTGGCCTTAATCTCACACCATACTGCTTCAAATGAACAGCCACCCTCCCACCTATCTCCTATTCTCTTTTGACTGCAATTCATCAGCTATCATCAGCAGTATATCCCCCCCCAGCCTATCTTCCCTGAAAATACTAAACTCTTCATATTCTATCCCTATAACTACATCATTTGCTGCTAGTTGAGTCTCCAGTGGCAGCTGGTGAAAATTTTAAGTGGGGGTGCTGCATATACAAAAAAACACTTTTTTTCCCTAATCAGTAACGAATTTATTAATAAATAAATTTACATATTAAAAATTGCTTTATTAAAAATATTTCATTGTCACCACGAACAAACACCAATAATAAAAGTTTCATATCAATAGCAAATGACAAGTGCAAACGAATATCGCCGTTAGATCGCAGTGCATTTGTTTCATGTAACAATAATTGAAAAAATATAATTCTTTTCATATTTTCAACAGTGATACTTGTCATAATTCAGCCTTGTATCTATAATAAATAAATAATTATATGTTATTTTAACAAAATAAAATAAGATTTACAAAAAAATAGTTCACCACGAACACGCGCCAATAATAAACATTTCATATCTCACAGAAATAACGAGCAGGCATAAGATACACTGCCCAAGCGGCAGTGTATCTAATGATGTAATGTGCAACGACAAGGCAAACAAATATCGGCACTAGATCGCAGTGCATTTGTTTCGTGTAACGATAATTAAAAAAATATTATTATTTTCATATTTTCAACAGTGACACTAGTCATAATTCAGCCTTGTATCTATAATAAATAAATAATTATATGTTATTTTAACAAAATAAAATAAGATTTAGTTCACCATGCACATGCACCAATAATAAACGTTTCATATCTCACAGAAAAAAGGCACATAAGCATACTAAAAATACACTGCCGTTTGAGCAGTTACAGTTGGGAATGACATAACGTGCAATGACAAGCGGAAAAGAATATCGAAGTTAGATCGCAGTGCATTTGTTTTGTAATCTAAAGCATTAATTGAACAATTCCAATTATTAACTATTCAATCAATGTCAAAACATAAGCTGTAACCTTTAACATGTTGTATTACATTTATATAATGTTGTAAGCATTGTTATTATTATAAACACAAACAAATTTTAATTTTTTCGTTTTTTCCTTGGGGGTGTTGCAATGTCACAGTGCTTATGTACAGGCTGCCACTGTGAGTCTCACTAATGCCTATAATTTTCAGCAAGGCTGCAATGACCAAAACCAAAAACTCCTCCCTATTGTGCCTGATACTTCTAGCATTAGTATATAGAAACTGCAGCATCCCTTTAGGCTCCCACTCACCTTTACTTCCTGAATTTGACTATCCTATTAAATATTTTGGCTTGAGAGACTAGATTCTGCACTGGATCATTCTCACTCACCTCACGGGTGCCTTCTCACAAACTGCTTCCACCCTAATTGCCTAAGTTTTCTTGAATTTGCACTTCAGCATGCTCAGTGAACAAAGCTCTCTCTAGACACCTAATTAAACAACCAAATCCATTTAGATGCAGTCCATCGGCATTATACAAATCCTTTTTTCAGTCAAACACAGACTACAGATCCACAAATCCTACATCATTCCCTCTGCACAACCTACATATAGATTCATTAGCTACCAACACCCTCCTCCTCTGTTTGCCTTCATCATACTATGGTAGGAGACCGACAATTTTCATCTTCTTGCTCTTCAATTTTGCCTCTTCAACTCCTTCACATCCTCCCTTTTCATTATCTTGTTTTATTAATAAAAATAATAAAACATATTACATATGTTGCATATCACAAAAGCCCTCTAAGTGGCCATTACTATAAAAATAATTTTTTTACATTAAAAAAAAAAAGTATTACATATTGTATGTAACGCACCAGAAAATAAAGTGCTCAGCTTGAGATTAACACACTTATGATTTTTAATGCACTTTTGTGACAGAAAACGAAGGCAATTTTCAACAATAAACCCTTTATACGATAAGCAATTGACACACCTGCATGCTAAAGGATATTTCCCCTAATATAAATTTGCTACTTATAACTACATGCGCAACATGGACAGACGCAAATTTGATGAAGATAAAATTTGATTTTTAAGTTGCACGTTGAAAAATATATGAAAAGATAAAGGGATATAGGGACAAATGCTGGTCTTGAAATTCACGCTTGCTCTTGTTATCATTCAGGAAGTGAGAGGTGTGATTGAAGTCTGATTAGCGGAATAATGAATTACTGACCATTTAAAATGATATATTTAGATATTTAGGTACATTTAATAATACAAATACAACATTCATTTTACAAATGACTATTCTATCTTTTTCAATTTAGCTACTTAAATACAAATTCTACCCTACGGTTCTTCTTTATGAACTGGTCAATAACATCATCATAAAAAGTTGGTTGTAACTTAATTTTCCCAAGCAACACGCACACTTGTAAAGGCCGGCTGAAGCTCACTGACTAGAGCTACGTTGATTGTGTATGGCTGGTGTTTAAACAACAGAGTGAGACGATGTGAAATGGCTATGTGTGCGCATCGAATCACAGTGCTGTGCAAGGACCTGGAAGCTCCTACAACTGAGCAAGCCAAGGTAGCTCTGACTAGATGAGCAAGCATCGGCCTTTGATACACAATGCAAAGCTCAATTAATGTGTGCTGCACAAGCTTAAGATGTCTTCTGTCCACAAAGATAAAAGCCTAAATGGAATGCTTATAAATGCATGCATTTATTAACAAATAAATATTACTACTTTCTCAATTAATGAACTTGTGCAGCAAGCATGGAGAATTCGCCCCTGAAGGGATACTACAATTTGTAGACCGCGTTATATAAGTACCGCGTTATACGAGGGTTACCTGTACTTGGTTATAAATTAAACTTGTCAGGAAACTATATTTTTATTTCCTTTATACACGTGTAAGCAAAGTTTGTGTGTGAAGTATCTTCATGACTAGGCTACTTGTATATACAGAAGCTAATAAAGAGACTTCACATTAAATGCCTTATTATCACATAATGCAAAGCACACATTTTTAGATGCGTATAATGCCATGTTCATAGAATGTTCTTGGCAAGGTACAGAGGTGGTTTGCCATTGCCTTCCTCTGGAATATTTTTTGACTTTCCAGTCTAGATATGGCCAGGGACAGATCTGAATGGAGAATGTATGCTCATGGAGTCACCAGGAGTCGAAAACGACTCGATAGAACATAACAACATAATGCCATGTATTATGGGAAGGGCCACTATTCAAACCAATGTCAACCTTTACTGAGGTGTCAAAAGTGGGAGGAAGACCTTTTAACAAATAGTGAAAAAAGTGTACACCTTTTCACTGCTTGTATATGTGAAATATATGATTTCTGAATTACTCAATCTTAGTATCTCTCTCTTCTGGGTCTAGCATCCACTAAAGAGCACCTCAAAGGTTGAAATAGGTCTGGATAGTGGCCCTTCCCATAATGCACAGCATTATAGACATCCAAAAGGATGTATACTTTGCATTATGGGATACTAAAACAATTAATGTGAAGTCATTAGCCTCTATATACAAGTAGCCTGCTTGTGAAATAAGAAGTCCTGTGGTGAAGCATAAAGGTTCTCACAACTAACAATTAAACGCAAAAACACCTATGAATCCTGGACTAGTAACAGCACTTGCAAAGAAAAAAAGATTCCACACTGAAAAGGCCAGTGCCCACAAAGAAAGGAAAAGAAAGATAATCTTGCACTGTAGTAGCATTGCCTGCAGAAGATGAAAAATCCTGATAAAAAAGAATACACCTACAAATGCAAGAATAGAAAATTGATTAAGAGAATCCCCCCCCCTCAACACCCTCCATCCTCTGCATAGAAAGTGAATGGAGGTAAAAGTCACCATGCAATGTTTGGGCAACTTTGAGGGCAAGATTATTTTTATTACCCAAGACCCCATGGAGTCAAAGACTCATCTAGGATGTGACAAAAAAGTGAAAAAACTTACTGAGCCAAGAGGAAATGTTCTGAGGAAGTGAGGAGGAAAAGTTAGGAGATTAAAATGCCACAGTTTTATAAAAAGCTCAGAGGGGGGTGGGGGGAACTTCCACATCAATGAGAGCTAGACCGATGAAGATAATGAGGTTAAATCAATGCAGAAGTCATATTTTCCATATACAAATAGTAAAATGATTTATCATCATATAATTAAATTACTTTGGATCAGAGATAGTTGTAGTAAGATTTTTTTTTTTTGCTTACTTACAAAGTATACTAGACAAGAAGCTATATTCCTGCTTTAATCCTTTACACAAGTGTAAGAAATGGAGAACAACTGAGAACCCTGATTCATGGTGAGTTTTGGGTGTGTTTCTTGTACAATCATTAACTTTCACTATGATAATCAATGCTCCTTCAACAACCCTTTGTATATCAGAGTAAATGGGGAGAAATCTTTACCACTGTATGGTTGTAGTGCCTCCCCCACTCATTTATACAAAGAGTAGATGATGAACTCAGTCCTGATTCAGAGTCTTCAGATTAAGAATCTTCTCCTGTTTAATATAATATAATATAATTATAAAGCCTTGATATGCTCACAACTGGATTATTGTGCTTAAGTCTGGTTCCCTGGGCGATGAGGAAGCAGTGGAGAAGAGGTGAGTGACTAAGATGGTGAGTGGTGTGTGGAATGTTCCCTATGAGGATAGACTCAGGGTCTGTGGATTGTAGAAGTTGGTTGATGAGAAAAAAAGAGGGAATATGTTTCAGCACTTGGCTAGAGAGACCAGAACAATGGTTCATCCCTGGAAGTTGAATAAAGGTGTGGTTAGTAGGGGTGTGAGGACCAGATTTTTTGCTTGGAGAGTTGTGAACGAGTGGAATGGGTGCAAAGAGTCAGTTGTGAGTGCTTTGTCTGTTAATGGGTTCAAGAAGAGGTATGACAGCTGTATGGATAGTTTGGTCTTCCATGATGAGCTTCAGACTCCATGGAGGTGCCTGTAGAGTAATAATAAGAATAACATCAAAAAAAAAAAAAGAGCAGAGAGAGAGAGAGAATATAAATAATTCATTCATATCCTTTATATTTCAGATGTCCTGATATGAGCATCAAAACTTTGTTGCAATTAAATTATTATATCAATTGTTCATAGTTATTTAAAGTATCTCCAATTTTTTAAGAGTTTACAAAACGTATATATGTACTATGGATTTTAAAACTGATTTATTTGATCCAGAAATGAAACAGATGTAAAGAAAATAGGTAGCAATTTACTATTATCATTATTATTATATGGCACCCCTGTCTGCATGGTTAGCCTAGTGGCTATACGCTTTGCAATCATATGCCGGAAAGGAGTGTCCTGGTTTGATTCCCATCGCTGACATAAGGAGCTTAAGGATCTTTTTCAGACAAAACCAAGTTAGCCAGTCTTGGGCGTAGACAGCAGGGTTTTCTCCCCAGTTTATTTGGGTTTTTTCCTCATGCAAGCAGGCAAACTGTCCCCATGAACACATGCAGCTATAGTCAGAATATACTGGGAGGCATTAGGCTAGTGACCTTATCCTCAGGACCGGTACGACTTAGAAGGGCTTAAGATAGCTCTGTAACAGACCAGTAGGCCTAACACTTAGAAGGGAGAAGAAGACGTGGCACCTCTATCCAATTTGTCCAAGGACTAATCGAAGGGGGCACTCTATTCCACAACTCTCCGTTCCCCACTACTTAATCAACCAACTACACAAAATGCCATCCACTACCATCATCATTATCTACACATAATGTCATCTACTGCCCACTACCACTAGTATTTTCTGTCTGTAAATTGTGTGTGTTCTCATGGATGATTTTTGTGTATGCAGGATGAAAAAAAATTAGTTTCTGGGAGAAAAAAAAACCTGCTACCCTCATATAAGAGCAGCTAATTCACCTTCAATTGAAAAAAACAATATAAAGATTCCTCTGATTGGAAATTTTCCAATCAGATGGTGCAACACATCACTGTTTTTCCCATTGTGCTATAGAGGCACTTACAGTTAATTTCTTATAATATATTTAAAGCAACATCTTAATTCATAAACATCAGAACATTGAGAACAGCCAAGATCTGTTACTTGAAGCTACTGTATATGAATTAACATTCATACATTGACAGATTAATTGTTTTTGAGCAGGATAACAATGAATATCATATTGAAAAGAAATATATGTAATCAAGGTCCAAAATGAATCAAAGTCAAGCAACTTTCAGAGGCAACCTGCAGAAAAAATGTTATCCAAGAACAAAGAGTTTGAAAACAAGTACCAAACCTTAGCAACTCAGTGGCAAAATCTGAGGAAACATGAGGATAAATTGGTTAACAAGGATAGAAAAATCCAAACTTCCTGGTGAACTTGAAAAGTTATAGGCAATCTTGTAATGTACTTGAGTGTATTCAAAACTTAACAGACAATGCTGAGGAATGAACTTTCATGTGCATTCTATATTATTATAAATTTTTTAAAAAACAATTTCAATAGATCATGAGCCAAAGGATTAGATAAGTTGGGAAACAGACATTGACAAGAACAAACAGTTTATTTTTTTATGTCACTTCAGACTTCCCATAAGCATGATTGGTGTCTCATTAGGCAATGAAAATCATCTTTCTTCTTGTAACTTTATAACTTCACTGCACATTTATCTAGTTAGGGTGATGTTTCTAGCTCATCACCCTAACTAGTTAGACATCGCTGATTGCACCTGTTTTTTTTTTAATTAATTATGTGCCTAATAAAATATTTTGTAGACTATAGTAATAGTGAACAAATAATAGTGGATCTTCCCATCTTGTAGGTGGTCTTCCTGGTTTTCTCTTTATTCTTGGTTGCCAGTTGAGTATTCTATATGTCCATCTGTTATCCCTGAGTCTGGCTATGTGACCTGCCCATCTCATCTTTCTTTCATATACTGCAGTTACCACATCTTTTATGCCTGATCTCTTTCTTAGTTCCGTGTCTCTAAGATGTTCCATTTTGCTGATTTACAAATCCTACATTCTATTGCACACTGAGTTATTCTGAGAGTCTCTTCCTTTTCTTGTCATGCTCCACGTTTCTGATCCATATGTGAGTGATCAAAGAATGTCACTATGAAATAGTTTTGCCTTGTAATTGTAGGAGTTAACTTGTTTTATAGAGATGTTATTAATACACAGGTGACTATCACTTGTGTAGATGTTTTCCATCCATTTTGTTTTTTCTAGATTCATTTCTAAGCCTATCTTACTGCTGTTTGTGTATATTTTTTCACCCATTTCTTCTAGGTCTTTTGGGTTGTGGGATATCGGTATTGATCATCGGCAAACAAAAGGATTTGTAGTTTTTAACCATCTATATTTATTCCTCTGTTTAAGTCTATTTTTTTCCGAATGTATTCTAAAGTGCTGATAAATAGATTTGGGGAGAACACATCGCCTTGGCAGACTCCCTCTCTTTATATCTATATTTATGAGTTGATCAAATAGGGTTATTTTGTGATCTGATTTTTGTTAATTTCTATTATCATGTGGATGTAAGTAGGGTCCACATTTATCTCCAGTAAGACACTGATGACTGCATTGTGTTCTATGGTATCAAATGCTTTTTTAAAATCAATAAGAGAAAACATAGAGGGATTTGGTATTCTCTGCATTTTTTTGTTAGTTGTGAAATGACCTGGATATGATCTATTGTGGAGAAGCCTCTTCTGAATCCTGCCTGCTCTCTACTGGAGTTGCCTTCAAGTGTGTTTTGGATTCTATTCATAATTTTATATATTGGACGATAGTTTCTTATGTCAGTTTTTTTATGAAGTGAGACTCATTCTCTTTTCTTTTGTTTCACAGGAATTTCTGATTTTTTCTTGCACTCATTGAATTTATTAATAAAGTCAATATGGTCATCATTTATGTAACAGTTCTTAATAGTCCATTTGGTCTCTTCTATGTTCTTCCTGAACTCATGGTAGTCTATTTGTTTGGATTGTCTTTTGGGTTTGATGTTGCCCTGGTATGTTGTTCTTTTTTGTGGTCTATTTTTATAATGGCTCTGAGGAGTCTGTGGTCAGAATTCATGTTGAAGTTTGTTTCACCTATTGTACCAGTCTTTTACAGTCTGCTAAAGTGTAGTCAATTTCATTTTTGTGTCTCCATTCGGTGATTGCCTGGGCATTTGTTGAAAAAAGTGTTCATTATAAAGAGTTGTTCAGCTGC
This sequence comes from Typopeltis vanoorti, assembly GCF_054136105.1. Classification (NCBI taxonomy): domain Eukaryota; kingdom Metazoa; phylum Arthropoda; class Arachnida; order Uropygi; family Thelyphonidae; genus Typopeltis; species Typopeltis vanoorti. Next base: position 119,983,511 of record NC_143557.1, on the reverse strand, counting down.
AGCAAATTCAGCTAATCTCTCTCTTCTTCTATTTCTTTCTCACAGGTCATTTGGACCTATAAACTTTTCATTTTCTTTTCCACATCCTATTTGGTCTGTAATATTCAGACAGAAATATTTCTCTTTTTGCAAATATTTAATTTAATTTGCAAATATTTCAGAGAAGTATTTGCAAATTAAATAATATTCTTGTGTAAACGTGTATATATTTTATAAATGAACTCATTTACTTATTTACTATCCTATATTTCGCCGAAGTCGAATCAGCATCATCAGGGAAAAATACACTTGTATTAAACATAATACAAGTGTATTATGTTTAATACAATACAACATGTGTATATTAAAATACACATGCATGCAGACACACTTCAGTAACAAAGATGATGAAACCATAAAGATACAGGATACCTAGAATCCTACAATTATGCCACCTATTGGCTTCAGTGAGGAGTCCTTGGTTGGACTCCTAACTGAAGGGGGTTTCCCATATAAGGGGGGGTCTGATGCAACCATATTTGTTGAGATTGGGGTAGTTAGTAAGAGCTGCAGCTGATTCCAGGAAAAGTCTTTCGAATCTGAATTTACTTCGGTGGAGTACCGTGGCTTTTTTCAATGGATTCTGTGTCAGGTAAAAAGTTTTGTATCTTTCCAGTTTCCCCATCTTTGTTACTGAAGTGTGCCTGCATGCACGTGTTTAATACAAGTCTATTTTTCTCTGATGATGCCAATTTGCCTTTGGTAAAATATAGGATAGTAAGTAAATAAGTTTATTTATTAACGATCACACTGTCAATTACCTTAAAAAAACATACGATGCTTGAAAATCAACATATAAGCCTAAACACTATGTAAACAACAGCAAACTTTTTTTCTCTTTCCCACAGATGAGTTACATAACCACCATTATCCTTCCAGTGAGTTTTTTTTTTGTTTTATGTGAATCCCACCTATGAAAGGTAGCTATAGTACATTATTATTAATACCATGGGTAGGCTAAAAGTTAAATAATCTAGAAACTCTGCTCCAGAGACCAAGCACCAAATATTTTTCAAGCCATTTCAGGCCTCCAAACATTCATGCCTATGGTGGGATATGGATTCATATCCTGCAGACTGGAAAGCAGATATGCTAACAACTCAGTCAACCAAACAAGTGCATCTTGTAATGCACAAAATATGGTAATTTAGTATCCAATTTGACTAAATCACTAAACAAAGCTTTAGAAAATAGATGTTTCCAAAAATTCTTGAAATGGTATACATAATTTTGATGCAGTTGTTAGTTTCTCTCAGAAAAAAAGTAAATTACATGTAAGAAACCTTGAAGAAAAAAAAAAGCGTATTCCAATGATATACAGATATACATTGAGTAGAATTCATGGCTAGTCACTTAATAGTGATCTGGACAATGAGATGAGAAGTATCAATACTTGGAACTATCAACTTCATGAGATTTCAGAAATACCTCCACTCCAAGACAGAGTTCTGGTTCCATCACATTTTCTGATGGTGCTGTTATGAACATCTCATGCAATTGCATTTGAAAGACGCTAAATGAAATTAAGCAACTAGTAAATGAAATTCAGATCTGGGAGAAGCCAACCAATAAGGCAAGGTCACTATTACATTCATGCAAGTCGCCACCACTTATGGATGAGGTAATGTGACATGGTGTGTTATCCTGTTAGAAAAGTTCATCACATGTAAGATAAATGATCAAGAGAAATGGGTGGACTTGGTTGGAAACAAAGTAAAATACAAATAGTATGCACCATTTGGCCCTTGCTTTACTGATACGAAAGTACACAAGATAAACAAGAATATACAAGTATAAAGGATACAAGAAAAAACATTCCCCAAACTCTCTCTCTCGTCTTGTCTTGCACTGATGTAACTAAGCATAATTGGTCTATGGCTTCATGTTGTTCTATGTCACTGTCCTTTGATCTGCATGAAACTGAAGGAACTACAGTCACCTCTCCATGCAAATTTATCCAGTTCTATGGTGTCTAATTCTGATGCTCCTCTGTCCATCTTGGCTGTAGCCACTTGTTTTTGTTCGACAGAAATGGTATCCTCAATAGCTGACTGCTGTTACATACCATTTGAGGCAGTGTCATGGTAGTTGGTAGCTTAGTTATAGGGATGGTTGACTGATAGGAGCCAATAAGTTGTGTATGGGAATGTAAATGTCAAAAAAGGAAGGTAACAAGTGGGATACCACAGGATTCTCTTCTGAGACTATTATTTTCTAATTTATATATCAATGTAATTCATGATTTGAGAGAAGATAACATTTGCTAATAATGATGCTAAATTAGGAAGAGCAACATCAAATGTTTTGATGTGATGTTGTTGCAAAAGAATTTGAAAAGTTTGAAGCTTTGGGCTGAAGAATGAGGATGCCACTTCAATTTTGCTAAGTCATGCACTCTGCAAACTGAAATGAGGTTTATCATATTGGACAATATCTGTCCCAGGAAGTGGAGGCAATAAGAGATCTGGGGATCTTGATGGATAGGATACACGTCCACTGAAGTTCAGGGGACATGTTGCAAAGATGTAAAGGTTATGCAGAAAATTGCTGCTTTTTATAATGTGAAGAACCCTGACAAGTAGGGAGAAGGAGGTGACAGTTTCACTGTGTAAGAAATTAATCATGCCATATTTGTATTTATGTGCATTGATCTGATAACCCGGTGCAGAGGAGAATAACTGAGGCTTTCTCAGGACTGGAATGTTGAATAAGAGAGCGGATTAAGCGAATATAGTCTGCACAGTTTGGTAGACAAGAGGCAATATGGTTGAGATATAAGTTGGTGAGAAGAGCATATCAGACATAAAAAGAGTTTTTCTTGCACAGGTAATAAGTCATCCTTCGAAAATGTACAAAGGTCATATGAGTATGGAAGTGAAAAGTAGATTTTTTGCATGGCAAGTAGTGAATGAGTAGAATGCATTGACAGAGTGGTGATGAAATGAAATTATTCTGAGCTTTGAAAATGCGATCCAGACTGAGCAGGTTTTGTTTAATAAAGAGCTGCTTTGTTATTGCATTTGCACGTAATTTTTTAAGAATATTTAAAGTATTTGTGTTATATATTAGCAACTCCCAAAATTAACTTCTTTAAAAAGGAATTAAATTGGAATTGAAGACTGAGAAATTGAAAATCGTTAGTATTTTAGCTTGCTATGATAAAAATGAATTAAAAAGAATAGCTATGATGGCAAACAATTCGATGCTTAGGCTATGTAGAAGGAATGGATGCGAGTTTTTGGATGTGTGGAGTGAGTTTGAGGGAAGATTGGATTTCTATAAGAGGGATGGCCTACACCTGAATGTGTTTGGTATCAGGAGGCTAGAAAAACTAATGACTGGTATGAGACCTAACCCAGATAGTCAGGGAAACTAAATTATAAAGGGAGGAATGGTGTGAATGTGAGTGTAAAAGTGACTGGTTTATAACTGTGTTAATGACAGGAATGGGCTTGTCATGGAAATGTTGAGGAGGTGAGAACAATTTCAGGTTTGTGTTCATCCGATTAGGATCAATCATATGTGTGCAAAGATGTCTACATGTGTAAGGCATTAGAGAAGAAGAGAGATCTGCAAGTTGTCCAAATGTGTCAGGCAGACTACAAACAAGAGTATACAAAAGAACAAGCAGGTAGATTATTAAGTCTGTACACAAATCCTAGGAGTATCAGAAACAAAGGGGCAGAGTTTGTTGCCTTAGTCAATATGTGGCGACTTCAGATTGTAGGAATTAGTGAGATCTATCAGAATCAGACCTACTAACTGGTATCGAGTGTCATGGGTACAGTATTTTTAGGAAGGATAGAGTGGATAGGAGAGGAGGATGGGAGGTGCTGCTAATGATATCGAACAACTTAAATCCAGTTAGAGTTGAGACCTATGAGTGTAGTAATACTACTAACAACATTTCATGTGGCAGTGAGTTTGAGGCTATCTAGTGTGAGGTGATATCTAACAAGACAAATTACATAGTGGAGTGTTGCTACAGACCTGGTGGATCCATTGCTAGTAATGAAGAAATGCATCACCAAATACAAAAGATGAGCAAGAACAAAAAAGAGTAATTATAATGGGAGACTTTAATCATCCATATATTGATTGGGTAGCAGTAGACTCTCACGAGAAGAATGAAAATGCATTTATTGAGCTGTTGCGGGACAACTTCCTCAAGCAACATGTGACAGAAGGAACTCGAGGGCAAAGAGTGTTAGATTTGATTATAGTGTCGGAGAGCGTTTCAGTTAAAGACATAACTATTCTGCCTCTGGTTGGTGACAGTGATCATGAGGTACTCACTTGGGAAGTGACTAAGTTTATGAATGTTCCATTCAGAAAAGGTTACATTTTGAACTACTAAGCAGGAAATTATGACCAACTGAGGAGTATACTGAGTTCAGTGGAATAGGATCAGTTGCTGGATGGAAAGAATATCTTATTAATATGGGAAGCATTTAAACAATACTTAAATGATGCGATATCAGAATGTGTCCCAAGAGTTTGAAGAATAAACAGGGTAGGAGTCAAATGAATGTGTAATCTCAAGAGATTCGTAAGAAAAGGACGATGTGGAAGGAATACCATTTGCATAAGGATGACATCTGTTATGAATGTTAAAAGCAGCAGGCTAGAATAGTCAGAAATGTTGTACGGGAAAGCAAAGCCTGATTATGACAAGAAACTGGCTCTGCGTGATAAAGACAACCCACAAGAATTCTATCGATATGCTGCAAGTAAAAGAAAAAATGAATATGAAAGAATAACTCTTATAAATCCAGATGGCATGAGGGTTACAGATGCAGAAGAGGATGTTCAGTTAATGAGTGTCCATTTTGTTAAAAGCTATCAACCTGGTGAAAGCAACATTGAGCTCACTGTTACCTCTTCACTAGATGAAGACACGCAGGTGTGTGAGGCTGAGGTATTAGAGCTGTTGCACAAACTGAATAAGAATTCAGCAATAGGGACTGATGGAATATCAGCACATGTGCTAAAAGAGTGTTCAGCTGAACTGGCCATTCCTTTGACCAGGATGTTTAATATGAGTCTCAGAACAAGGAAGATTCTGCAGGAATGGAAGGAATGTGTGGTAATTCCATTGCACAAGGGTGGTGCAAAGACCAATGTATCCAACTAATGAACAATTAGTATCTCAGGAGTGGTGGTGAAGGTTTGGGAAAAATTGGTTGGGCCTGCATTCAGAAATGGGTTGACAGCGAATCTACTTTGTAATGAACAACATGGGTTTACTAAGGTAAGGTCATGTTTTAGCAACTTGCTCACATTCTATAACAATGTTAAGATTGAACTAGAGAAGGGGAATGGATACACCATGATACTTTTGGATTTTGCTAAGGCTTTTGACAGAATACAGAATAAGTATTCTGTCAAAGGGATGGTAAATGACTATCCCCTTGGGTTATACAATGAATCTCTTTGCATAGATAAGAGGATAGCTGACTAATAGATATTAAAACGTGGTATACGGGGGGGATCTGAGTCTGAAAGGCTTAATGTAACAAGTGGTGTACCACAAACAAGGATCAGTGCTAAGTCCACTATTATTCAATCTATACATTAATGATATTGAGAAAAGATTTGACAAGCGACATACAGTTATTTGCTGATGATGCAAAGATAGGTAGGGTAATCAGGAATGCTGCTGATATGAAGTCTTTGCAGAATGATTTGAATAGGCTGGAATTGTGGGCATGGGAAAATGAGCGTCAGTTCAATGTCAGTAAATGTAAAATCATTCGCTTTGGCATGATTAGATATTCAATGTCATATTATATTGGTGGGATTAGGCTAGAAGAAACTGATGAGGCTAGGGATCTTGGAATGTTAACATATAGGAAACTGAAATTCAGGGGTCATGTGTCAAAGATTGCAAATACAACTCAAAAGATAATTGCAATGCTGAAATGAACATTCACATATAAAGATAAGGATGTTATTTTGCCTCTTTACAAGGCCTTGATAAGATCTCACTTGGACTATTGTGAACAGGTCTGGTCTCCTGGTTTCTGTTGTGATTCTGATATATTGAAGAGAGTACAAAGGAGAGTGTTAAAAATGATATCAGGATTGTGGAATACTGATTATGAAGACAGAATTTGTAGACTGCAGACACTAGCAAACAGGAGAAAGAGGGGTGATATGATTGAGACTTACAACTTTCTGAAAGGGTCATACGGATTTCAACTGATGGAATTTTTCAATTTATGGAGGGTGGGGAAAGGAGGAGAGGGCATCCTTGGAAGCTGAGAATGAAGGCTGCCAAGAAGGGTGTGAGGGCTAGATTTTTCTCTCGGAGGGTGGTGCGTGATTGGAATGGATTGCCTTTGGATGTTGTGAATGCAAGCAGTGTGAATGAATTCAAGAATAAGTATGATAGCTGGTGTTTGTTAGTATGTGGCCTCCCTCAATGAGTCTCTGACTCCCTGGAGGTCTATCTTAATAATAATAATAATATCACAAAATGACTGCAATAATGACCAACATCTCTAAAATACTAAGTGCACTGGAAAATATCTGGGAAGTCTAAAACTCTAGGGAAGTAAGAAAGCAAAAATTTCATTGAAGTTGATAAAAGTGAAAAGCTTCATGTGGATGTGAAGCTGTGCGATTTCTCTCACTGGAGTTGTTTTCCCCATTCAGAATGTGAACAGCGCGTCTGTTTGAGAAAACAAGAAAATACATTCAAAGAGAATAGTACCAAAAAAAACAAAAAAAACATTTAGGCTTTGTTACTTCTTGATGAATCATATCAATTAGTAAGTTTTCATCTCCTCTCTGGCCGTTTCATTAAGACATAATTCGGAAAATGTATTATACGTTAATATTTGAACATTCTTAATGAAATCCAAAATTGAAATGGTTGCCTAAACTATAAAATAAAACTGTCATATATTTTTGAAATATTAATTATGCATATGCTCGAACTTTTAACTTGTAATTCGTGTTTCTATGCAGCATTCATACACTTTGTCTTATAAAACATGGCATTCTTATTTGATAATATAAATAGAACCGTATTTCTCGAGAGGAATACGGTTCTAATTAGTTAGGATACTATGTATACAAATGTGCTTGCATACTATAGAGTTTCTAACATGTAATTATCTATCTAATCTATTTATCTATTATTTTATTTTATATATACATAATAGAAGAAACTTAATCATCTTTGGAATTTGTAATACATTTTACGATTTAAACCTCACTGGCTTATCTAAAACGTAAACTTTTCAATCCCAATAATAACAGAATAACATAGTATTAATTTCTAAGTGATTAACGCATATATGGTGAACAAGCAATCAATATTTATTTCTTCCCATCCCATCCTATGATATATTCAAGGTAAATGGAAATGTGTAAAAATTTCAAAACAATACATGTATTTTTGTAATCATGTGAATTGTGTTTACTTACATAAATTATACTCAGGAGCTATGTTTTCCTCCAAGTTATATTCGGCAAAGGAATTGTTTTCTAATATAATTCCATATTCTCAGCGCCAGAGCAAGAAGATAAAAGAGGAAGAGATTCCACGAAACCGGGCTAGGTGAGAGTTTGTGTTGAAATTATGTCCGAAAGCTCATTATTGATGCTTCCATCTTTGATCATAGTTGGATATATATAATTCATTCACAAAGTGACTTTAAAGCATTATATATTTGTATAATTCCTAGTCAGGAGAGTGAAAATACATTCCTCAGAATACAACATTCAAACACGCTGCATCAGAAACACTAAACTAATATCTCACGTACAACCTACACTCATGACAGCTGACTAGTTGTAGCAAATTACCGTTTCTCTGTTCATTGGTTGCCAACGTCACGTTGCGCCATCTATCATAAATAAATGTATACGTCCTTGAAAATGCGGAAACTTGACAGGTGATTTTCCCAGTACTATTAGTGTAAACTGCCGTGGGGATCTCATAAACGCTTGTTAACAGTGCTAGTAAGGCTCTATTGGAATACTGACCAAAACCACGAAGATTCATCACAACTGCTGAACGATCGTAGCTCAGAATTAAATAAAATATTCTCAGAGCATGAAATTTATATACATAAGCTTTCATAGACTGATGAAACAATCGGTTTCTGGATTAAATGTAAAAAAATTTAAACAAAATCTTGCAGTTGTTAAAAAGTATGATATTTAACAAAAAAGTGCGAACGCTCATACAAAAAGAATTCAATTAACAATGGGATTTGTAACGAAATATGGGATTATGTGATAACTGTGAAAGAAATAATTTATTTTTTAAGCATCAGTTTAATCTTCTGGGTAAATTAGTTATTTTGAGCTTACATTTCTAGTAAAAATAAATAAATAAAAATAGAATAGAAAAAAAATTATTTCACTGACTGTGTCTCTAATGGAAGTTATAATATTTTGATAGCTGCAATGGTAATTTGATTATTTCTGTAATTCTATTACAGGTGACATCCAAATTGATAGCATTTATTAAATAAAAATAGATAATTTACGTCAATGGCAATTTACCACCACCTCACACTGCAATTCAGTGGGGATGAGTAGTGAAGGGGTCTGATTAAAACGTTCATGACCATGGGTAGTTGCAGAAGCTCAAACATGTGCCTCCATATCCTACATATGCTGTAGTACAGCGTTTCTCAACCTTTCTAAGCCGAAGGAGTAGTAAAATGCCTAAAAGAATTCTACAGACCACTAAATTATGTAATTTTTTTTAAAAAAAAAACCTATGTAGGAATTACCGAGATTTGAGAAAAATCGTGCCATTTATAACATAAGAAATCTAAAAGCATGTTTTGAATACTTATGGAAACGTTATTAATTAAATTGGAAGTAAACGTTAAAAGTGTATCATCATTGAACAAAGTTTTAATTTTTATTAAACAAATAAATAATATGATATAATTATATTACCACTTACTTTTAATGAGATGGCTGAGCTTCTCAGGCCTTTGCAGAGTTGCTGGTTATCTGGCTCAATATTGGTCAACTTCAGTAGAAGATCGCCACATACCCTAAGACGATTTCTGCATTTTGTTTTTATTTGAAGGAGCGATGAAAATCCTTTCTCACAAATATAGGTTATAGAAAACTGAATGACGATTTTCAATGATTCTTCAGATAATTCGGGAAATTCACTTTTCACTGAACGCGAGATCCAGAGTCGAGCCAAACCAAGATCACGGAATTACATTTTAAGCCCACTGTCACTTGAAAGCTAAATTAACTGTTCTTTTTTCGAGAACGAAAGCTAGTTATCGTGACTGTAAGCCTGAAATGGATCGCGAGCCCACAGAAATTTCTTATAAAAGTTATTCGGAAAATATGCTTCAAAATTCTGTTTCAGAGTTTTGAGGTGGTCACAAACCCTTTCCAGAAACTCAGAATCAACAAAAATGTCATTTTCCACTGAAAAGGATTCCAATGTTGGTAATTGTGAAAATTGTCTGTCTTTTACATAACTAATCTATAACACTAGTTTTTTCTCGAATGCCTTTATTTTGTTATAGACATCAAGAACAGTTGAAGAATTTCCCTGAAGGGAGAGATTTAGTTCATTTAATTTCGAAAAAATGTCTGAAAGATAGGATAGTGTTAATAACTATACTTTATTATAGTTATCAACACTATCATAAAGTATAGTTATCATATATGTTGACAAAGCATAGTTGATAACTATGCTTTGTCAGCAAGGAGTGATGCAAAATCAGAATTACGTTCATTTACAAACAAAAAAACTTCGTGCCTTAATTGAAATGACCTTGTTAGTACTTCTTTGCCCCTAGAAAGCTAGCGAATTTGAGAATGATGCAAAAGTTGTATATATTCACTGCCCATTTCATCGCAAAGTACTGAAAACAACCTGTTATTTAAATGTCGAGCCTTAATAAAATTAACTTGCCTTTCAGCGTTGTATAGCACAGTTTTAAATTCTGATAGCATTCCATTGGATACTAATGCTTCCCTATGTATGAAACAATGTACCCAATTCATACCCGGAGCTACTTCCTTGATCTTAGAAACAACCCCACTATGCCTGCCTGTAAGGGCGCGAGCTCCATTCGAACAGAAACCCATACATTTTTCTCACTGGATCCCTTTGTGTATTGTGTAATTATTGACAGTGTGAAATATTTCTTCTCCACTTGTTCGGGAGGACAAAGTTCTACAAAATAGAATATCGTCATGAATGTTGTTATCATGCGCATATCTTACGCAGCATATTAACTGCGCATCATTTCTATCATTAGTAGTCTCATCTATTTGTAACGCATAATAAGGGCTCTTCTTAACTCTTTTGATTAACTGAGATTTTACGTCACCTGCAATATCATTAATTCTGCGACTGACAGTGTCATTTGAAAGAGGAATCAAATCAACATCTTTTAGTAACTTGTTGCCAAACATAGTTTTTACCCATCTTTTATAATTGGAAGTAGTAAATATTCCCCGATAGAATGAGGTTTTCCTAACTTAAGAGATTGGATGCTTCCAGTTCCTTGCTATTAATGGAACCCATGGCCGGAAATATATCTTTCCCATGGAAAGGTTAGGGACATTTTTAATGCCCCTAAGCGTCGCTGAAAAAACTCAATCGGCTTATTTTTCACATCACAATGTTTAGTTTCATGCATTCGTTCGACAACACTTCTGTTTTTGGTCACTTTCATCTCCACACCAAGTAAACCTGAATATAAACTGTTATATTTCCAACCAGTGGCGGACGGTGAAAATTTTAAGTGGGGGTGCTGCATATACAAAATAATAAAAAAAATTCATTTTTTTCTAATCAGTAACTAAATTATTAATAAGTAAATACATAATACAAAAATTGCTTTATTAAAAATATTTTACCCTTACTACGAACACACACGAATAATAAAAGTTTCGTACACAGAAATAACGCACGCAAGCATACAATATATCTGTAGAGACACTGCTCGTTGAACAGTGTCGGTTTCCCAATTCCGATTGCAGTGCATTTGTTTAGTGTAACGATAAATGAGAAAATATAATTCTTTTCATATTTTCAACAATGACACTCGTCATAATTCATCCTTGTATTTATAATAAATATATGTTATTTTAAAGAATAAAATAAGATTTACCAAAAATATTTCACCTTCAACACAAACACATACCAATAATAAAACTTTGGTATCTCACAGAAATAACGCGCTCAAGCATACAATTTATCTGTAGCGACACTGCTCAAGGAGCAGTGTCGGATTCACTTGTGATGTGCAGTGACAAGTACAAACGAATATTATTATTATTATTAAAACCTCCATGGAGTCAAAGACTCATCGTGGGAGGCCCACTGTTATACACACAGTTTATCATACCGCACCTTAAATATATTCACTGTCTCTGCACTCACCACACTCTCGGGCAATGCATTCCCACCACTCTCCATGCAAAAAATATACTCCTCACTCCCTTGCTCACACCCTCCTTATAAAGCTTCCAGGGATGACCTCTTGTTCTCCTGCTATCCTCATCCATTCTGTGCAAAACCTCCCCGACATTAATCTGGTAATATCCTCTTAACAGCTTATATGTCTCGATCATATCCCCCTCCCCCTTCTATCCACCAATTTCTGCAAATTGCATGGAGTCAAAGACTCATCGTGGGAGGTCCACTGTTATACACACAGTTTATCATACCGCACCTTAAATATATTCACTGTCTCTGCACTTACCACACTCTCGGGCAATGCATTCCAATCACTCACTACTCTTCATGCAAAATGCATTCATACTCTACATTCCAGAGACCAGAAACCACCTTAGTCAATCGTCTCTGAACTTTTTCCAACGCATCTTCATCTTTTTGAAAACCAGTAATCCATATGTGGCCTGATCAAGGCCTTATACAAAGGAACCATTACATCCTTATTTCTACAAATCAGTGTCCTCCGCATCATTCCCATTATCCGCTGTGTGGTCTTCACAATTTTAGTAACATGTCCCCGAAATTTTAGGTCCTTGTCTAAAATCACTCCCAGATCTCTCATCTCCTCTACCTCTTCCAAGATATTTCCACCGATTGTGTACTTTACATCCCATCCCTGCTTCCCAAATTTCAAAACCTTACACTTTGAAACATTGAATTGATATCCCCACTCATTTAGCTATTCATCCAATGTATTCAAGTTCTCTTGTAAAGCCACAGTTTCCGCTCTACTCCTGATAGCTCTCCTCAACTTTGTATCATCTGCAAACAACTGCATATCACCATTCAGACTTATCCAAATATCATTTACATACAAATTAAATAGCAATGGACCCAAAACAGACCCTTTAGGTACACCACTAGTAAATTTCCTCTTCTGGGATATCGCTCCTCCATAGACAACTCGCTGATACCTATCAGACAGCCAATCTCCAATCCACCGAACTAATATACTGTTCAGCCCCATCCGTTCCAGTTTAATTAGCAGCTTGTCGTGTGGCAATTTATCAAACGCCTTTGCAAAATCTAAATATACCACTGTATATGCAACACCCTTATCCAACGCATTTGTCACTTTATTATAAAATAAAGTGTTTCCTACTGTATTTTTTCTTTGAACTGCTTGTTTCTTCTACTTTAATAGCATCAGATTGACTCGCCGTTACAACACGTGTATCAAAGTTAGGGTTAGCATCACCTGTTTCATTTTCTTTTCTTTTCAAAGTTCTAGTTCTAAGCCACTTTTCCATTATTAAAAAACGTTTCCGAAAAATATATAAATACAGGGGTTAACTCACGACACACTTTATCGAAGTATCATTTAGCACTTCTGAAGATATACTGAGCCTTGGTTGAAGGAGAAAACCTTCAATAATAAAAATCAATAAACAACAAGCCATTGGTTGAAATATGGATAACATGTTTACTTCAAATCTGACAAAACAGCAAGGGCAGGCAGAATAAATAAAACCATATTGTTGTTCACTTCACCTCACTTTTTGTTTGAATAATTAAAAAATATATATTTATTTATTTAATTTAAGTCTGCCTGAGGACCACCTGTCCCATCTTCGCGGACCACAGGTTGAAAAACACTGCTGTAGTAGATTGAAATAAGTATTACGATAACGTTTTTTAACTTTATAGTTTTCAATACATATGATAATATTCAGCCTGCGGAATTTCCACTCCTGAGGAAGATTAAGGTTGAGTTTATTTCTCCCAAAGTGACCCAATCCATCTTAGAAGAGTACATATTTGTATATATGAGTGTGTAAAAGACAACTATCCATTGTGAATGCAGGATTCGAAAACTTATACTCTAACCTAGGCATGAGCAACATTTCCTAGTTCGGGGACCAAATTATCATTCTGTCTCCGAGTCAAGGGCCGGAGCAAATTATTAAATAAAATAAATTAATATTAAATGAATTAAAACAAGTTGTTACTTCATATTTCATTTATTTATAATATAAGGCTTTGGTATAAAGCTCTATATAAATTTTATAATATAATGAACGATATAACAATTTAATGTGAAGATTGGCCTTGTACTTCAACTACGAGACTATCAATATTGACGTTAATATTACTTAAGGATAATCGCATAGAATTTTCGAGGTTTTCGTCCGTTATTCTTGTCCGAATTTTTGATTTATTGTATTTCATCCTCGAAAAAAACTATTCACACTATATATGTGCTGCCGAAAAGACAAATGATTTTTCTTGAAAGGCGTGTAAATTTGTATATTTTTCTTCCACCAAATAAAATTTATAAAAATCCGTCAAAGCAATGTTGTTAAATTGTGATTTTAGCACTAAATCCACCTGAATATCAATAAGTTCCATCTGTAAGTTTTCTGGCACATTATTTACATCAGCATCCATCGGACGACCAATTCATCTCCATAAGGGATATTTTTATGAGTTGCTAGAGTAGGAAAATGATAACAATTTTTAGCTCTTATCTGACTTTCCAACAATCTTAGTTTATTACAAAAAGCTTTGACATGTCCATGCAGTTCATGAACCAATTGTCCTCGTTTTTGCAATTTAATATTCAGTTCGTTTAGGTATCCGGTGACATCTACAAGAATGCTAAATCACACACCCACTCATCATCTTTTACTTGGTTAATTGTGTTTCCTTTTATGTACATAAAATCTGCAATGTCTTGTCTCAGATCATAAAATCGTTTTAACGTTTTACCCTTACTCAACCACCTCACTTCACAATAATAAGACACATCTTCATAATCCGAAAATAGGTCTGCCAAATACTCCTTAAATTGGCGCTGATTAAGTGCATGACTTAATAAAGTTAATACTGGCTACTACAACTTCCATAACATTTGTGAATTTAATCGATTTTGCACACAGATTTTGTTGGTGGATAATGCAGTGAAAATTTGTTAAATTTTCCGGATGAATCTGTAGTTCTATTGCTCTTTAATGAACTACTCCAATAAATCCCATCTGTGCATATGCCAGATAGTGAACTCCATTTAAGCCCAAATCTCTCGAAGACTGTGTTGACTGTTTCAAATATATCTTCACCGGTAATTGTTCCTTTTAACGGCCGAAGCGCCAATAATTCTTCTGTGATGTTGAAATTCGCAAGAACTCCTCGAATAAATATTGCTAGCTGTGCTGTATCTGAGGCATCGGTGCTGTCATCCAAAGCAATTAAATTCGTTGCACAGCAAACATACAGGCAAACCTTTATTCAGAATAAAATAATAATCCTTCGTCCAGTTGTCTTGAAATTGACGAATCTCTGCATCTACTTTTCTTTTTTTTTTTTTTTTCAATAACCCCTCACATTGTCCCAAATTTATAAGCGATATTCAGAACTGTCAAACAAATCTGTCTTCTACACCGCAGGCACCGAACAGAACATAACCTCAATGCAGGCACTGAACAAAGCACAACACCAACGCAAATACCAAACTGACACGTTGTAACACGTTCACACACGCCGCTAGTCAAAGTGAGAAAGAGATCTTGGTTGGAGAAAGCATAGTGTGTTTTGCGCAAGTCATATGACATCAGCTTAATGTGAGTTAGTAGAACACACCATGTTTTCTCCCACCATGAATCAGACAAACTTCGCTGAAATAGATTAGGGCCGGATCAAAAGAAGTAGAGAGCCGGATCCGGCTCGCGGGCATGGGGTTGCCCACATGTGCTTTAACCACTAGGCCAACCTTTAATAAATATTTTTTTTTTTTTTTTTTTTAGTCGCCTTCTCTTTTTTGGGTGATAATGGCTTTTATACTTTCACCACTAGGATCCTTTGACTAATCTTCCCAATATTACCGTGTTTTTTTTTTTTTTTGCTGGTGATCGTTAATATAATAAGGGATATTTTTATTTGTCATGATATTATTACTAAACAATCATAGAGTTTAAGTTTGTAAAATCTACATCCCTCTTAAAAAAAGTCGCAGCAATCCTAAGAATCACTCTGTTTGTCTCCAAAATGAAGGATCTGATTCGATACTGAAGGGGAATATGAGACACTTCTAGATAAAGTAGACATACAGTACATAGGATGTACGGATTACGAGGGTGATCTGAAAAGTTCTTGGTCTCGACCATAAGTGGCAACACTATCGGCAATTTTTTTTTTTTTTCTAAATTGATACATTTGTCATAAGTATCCATGTGAAATTGCAAGTCATTCTATCAAATAGTTTGTTTTATACAGCTGTCTGAAGCAAAGTGTTGTCTGTTTCCCTTGCAATAGATAAAATTGAGTATCGTGCGGTTGTCAAATTCTTTGTAAAATAAGGTTTAACGCCAAAAGAAAATCATTCGAAGTTCATAAGAAAGTTACGGGCACTCTTCTCCTTCGTTTTTCGACAACTAAGAAATGGGTTGCCGAGTTTAAACGTGGCCGTACCAGCCTTGAATATGATCCACGTGAAGGACGTCCAAAAAGTGTAACAACACCAGAAATCATTGATCAAGTGCGCAATATCATATTGAATGACTGGCGAGTCAAAGTGTGTGAAATTGTTCACAGTAGATCAAAATCGCACTCTTATGAAAATCTCTGAACATTACTTGGAACGTTTTAACAAGAATAAAATTGATTTTGTGCGTCCATTTACTACTATTGATGAGACTTGGATTCATCATTACACACCAGAATCCAAACAACAGTAAAAACAGTGGAGAGAAGCCGGTTGTTCAGCGCCAAAGAAGACAAAGTCGGTTCCATCAGCAGGAATGGTCATGGCATCGGTGTTTTGGGATGCTAAAGGCATTTTGTTTATTAATTATCTTGAAAAGGGTAAAACAATAACCAGGGAATATTATTCCAATCTTTTAACCAGGCCAGAAGAAAAAATTCGTGAGAAAAGATCGGTTTGCTGAAGAAAAAAATGACCTTTCATCAGAACAATGCACCTGCTCACAAAGGTGTTTTGGCAATAGGAAAATTAAGGGATCTGCACCATGAATTGTTGGAACATCCACCCTATTCCCAAGATTTGGCTCCCTCTGACTTCTATCTCTTCCCAAAACTAAAACTCTTCCTCGCTGCTCAGCGTTTTTCTTCGAATCAAGAGGTGATTGCAGCTGTACAGGGTGTTTTGCAGATCTTACTGAGAACCACTACAGGGATGGTATAATGGCGCTGGAGCATCGCTTGAATAAACGTATTAGTCTTAATGGAGATTATGTTGAAAAATAAAAATCTTCTTCTTCTTCTTCTTTTCCAGGCTTATAGGCCAAGTGGCCTGTTCCGGACTCAATTCCATCTTTTTAAGGGTCTTCCTCTGCATCGAGTACCTTTTGGGCGGTAATTTAGAATTTGTTTAGGTATTCTGCTTCTATTCATTCTTAGTATATGTTCTTTCCATTTTTCTCTATAGCAATAAAAATAAAAATAATTTCAAATTATTTTTATTTTTCATTGTTAAGCAGAGAACGTTTTAGACTTAGACCGCCCTCGTACGTTTTTTTTAAGAGAATGTTTTTGCTAATTTGTCTTTAATAACGACCGAAGTAATAAGTCTGTTAGTTAGTATATCTTATCTGATAACTGCATGCGTCTCTTCGGATGGTCTGCTTGTTCTGCATGATGAAAACACTGAGTTTCCATGAGGAAAATCCCTCTACCTCCGTTTGAGACTGGCCATCTCAAATTCAGATTCACTTTAACTGGTATCTTTATCTTAAGTGGTAGAATTGAGCTTCCCCTTTCAAGTGGCTAAACTGTTCTAGGTCTGATACCGGTAAGCCAGAACAGTTTACAAGCGCAGTAGAATCGCTACAGAAGTCATCGACATCAAAACAGTGACTAGAGAGAGAGCAACCGTACGGACGTTTGTATACCCCCCCGTCTCTCTCTCTCGCTCTCTTTCTATCTATCTGTCTGTATCCGTGTGGAATTAGCAATATATCATTAGATTAAACACTTCGAGTAATGAAAGAAGTTTTTTTAATATCCGACCACACATGGAAGGAATCAAGATCAGTAACACATTAGTGGCATCTATTATTTATTATTCATTTTTTTATTTTTATATATTATTTAATTTATTATATATATATATATGTTACTGTGAAAGACCGATATCTGGCAAATGTCGACATTCTTCGGTGAATGTCAGCATTCACATAGTCGGTTGGTGTATGTACGAAATATTTGCTAAATATCATTATTTCTCACTTACACCGGCAAATGTCGACATTCAGCATGCACTGATGGTGAATGTTGAATAAAAATATTTTTATTACGTTAAGACAAAAATGCAACTTTTAATATATGATATATGTCAAAATAGGAGAAATAATATTATGATATATGTCAAAATAGGAGAAAGTTTTGCTTTTACAATTGCATTTAGTCGTGGAACACTTCTTTTTTGCAATTACAGCGTGTATAGCATTGTCCTTCACTTCTCGAATTAGTTGCAGTTGCTTCTCTCAGCGACATTTCTTGAGAAGAAATCTCATCTATGGAAAGTATCTTTACAAATTATGAACTGATTACGGGTATAAAGCTGCTTGAGGGTACCATTTTTGTTTGCTAATTTATAAAAGTCGGAGTCTTCTATTCCAACAACAACCGCCAACACATTTCGGGCATCTGTACGACCACGGTCGACATCAGGGCCTTGTATTCGTACGGTATCACCAATTTGAGCAGGAGGAAATTTTCTTTTTGATGTTCGTAACATTTTCGTTGCTTGCAGTAGAAGATTCTCTTTCGCGGCCGCTCTTTTTATAGAAATAAACTCGTGTTGTTCAGTCAGGGCTTGATATGAAGACGTGGTAGGTTAGGTTAGGTTCTCGGCCTGTCATTTCGAACCCCACCAGAGCTTATCTGTGCTTGTCGACATATACCGGCGATGGTTCGAATGTATAATAATATAACCAAATACGTCGGTCTTTCACCGACGTATTTGGTATATGTCGACATTCACCGGAGACTGTCGACATTCTCTAATTTCGGTCTTTCACAGTAATATATATATATATATATATATATATATATATATATATATATAGAGTGAAGAAGTTTGTTCCAAAGAACTGAAGTAGAGAGAAGAAAGAGGTGGAAAAGAAGTTGGTTCGATTTGTTTTGAGCTTGACTGTAAATGGGAGTTGACCAACAGTTCTAATGGTTTTGGAACAAAATGAAGGAATGACAGCGGCCAGTTCAATAGAGCATATTTTTAAAGTATCTGTATAAGAGGCATAAGGCAGAAAATGAATGTATGTGTGTGTGTGTGAGAGAGAAAGAGAGAGAGAGAGAAAATGAAGTGAATCTTTCGGAGAGGCATCATCATCGATTAACCAGATTTCCCTTTTCTGAACAGTATCAAGCAGTCTTAAGGAGGATTAAAGTGTATCATCCCAAATGTCTGAGCAGTATGCTATGATCGGGTGGATTTAGAATTTATACAGTACTGATAATTTTACAGTAGTGCCTTGGTCAGAAAAGTCCACTTTTTGGTGGTCAGAAATTGAGACAATAAGATGTGATTGGGCTGGGAAAATCTGAAACTCTATCAGCATAAGAAAGGAAATCTGATTATGTTTCTATGTATAGGTGTTATCAAAAGTCAGGGGATGTGATATAAGATCTTTCTTGCAAGTAATTAGAGAGAATTGAATTTTGTAAACCTCATTTCTAGTTTCTGGTATCATTCAAGTTTACAAGGGTGTGCTCACCCTCATTGAAGTATATCATGGGATCACAGTTTGGGGCATTGGCTACGGTAGTTCTCGAGGCTTCCAATAATTGAGAGCTGCAGGATTTGTCAACTAAAAAAAAAAAAAGTGAAATGGGACTACTGTCATCCGCGAAGCTATGGATAGGATTTGAAGTCGATGAAAGCAGATTGTTTTTGTACAATGGAAGAGTGGGGAGAAATACCGAGTCCTGAGATATTTCTACATTGGTCGGGAAACCTGAGGAAAAGAAATCTTCAACCATGATGAGAGATATGAGAGAAAGCTGACACTCAGCTGCAAAAGGTAGATGGCAGACAACAGGATGATAATTAGCTGAACATGCCTCTCTGCCAAACCGGATTCAATACCTTGGATATATCGAGAGTAAACACTTGAAATTCTCTAAATCTTTTCATGGCTTGTGTTCAAAGTTGGATGGTGTCAGCTACAATATTAGCTGTAGACGATTAATGGTGAAATCCATATGGCTGTTCACTAATTAGCTGGTTTGCCTCCAGTTGATAGCAAAATTCAACTGCAGTATCGAAAAATAGTATTAGTATCAGCAAATTTCTTTGCCACCTATGAAGACGTTTGAGATAGGCAAACCTGATAGATGTTATTTCTTGAGTATACATTTTTAAAACAATATCAACAATACCATCAGGATCAGATACGTTGTTCATATCCAAGCTGTTTGGGATTCTTCTGATGTCTCTCTAGCAGAAGACTAGGGAAAGCATGGAATGACCAACTCTTAGAAAGTGAGAAACCTCTGCCTTGAAAAGAAATTGGAAGGGAACAATGATAGCAATTGGCAGTCCTGTCTTTGGTGATGTCGTTATAGCATAATTCAGATGCTGTAGTAATTTAAACATAGATGAGCAAACGTCACCCAATGGCCTTGGCAAGGAAAAAGATTGCATGCCCGACAATTAAACAAGAGGCAAATCTACTGCGATTGGTACATTTGCATTTGACTTGGATTTGTTAGCTTTTATTTTATTTCATCATCATCATCATCATGCGTATCAAGGATTTAGGCCTAGCATGGCCTGTTCCGGTCTTAGAAGTCATCGTTGATAGCAATTATTATCAATATTATCATACCATAATATCATATGAATCGTTTAAGAGGACGTCCTGGTTTTCTTTTTCCTAATGGCTTGTACGTTAAGGCTTGTTTTGGTAATCTTTCTGTGTTCATTCTTTGAACGTGTTCCATCCATTTATGTTTATATTTTTTAATTCTTTCTATTACTGGTTCTTGGTTTAATTCTTTCATAATTTCTTCATTTCTTTTGTGATCAAATAGGGTATACTTTGCAGTTTTTCTCATAAACTACATTTCTGCTGTTATTAATCTTTGTTTGTCTTTTTTTTATTGTCCAGATTTCGCTTCCATACATTAAGACTGGTAGGACTAATGTATTATATACTTTTAGTCTGGTTTGTTTTTGAACTAGGTTTGGTTTAAATATAGAGTTAATTACACCTGTTATTTTTAAATATTTTGCAATTTTTACGTTTATATCTTTTTCATTTTCATATGTGATCATACATCCTAGGTAGTTAAATGAATTCACCTATTCTAAGATCTTGTTATCTATTCCTATTTTAGTTTTTGCGGGATCTTGTCCTTTCAAGGCCATAGTTTTGATTTTTCTGTTGATATTATCATACCATAATCTTTGGATATCTCATTTAGATCTAAAATAGCTTTTAAAAAGAGTTGCTGAGAGGGGACATTTCTGTCGGACCCCTTGGTTTATCTCTCTCGTATATGATAACTCGTGATTTAATCTTATTTGTATTTGATTATTTTCATATATACTTGTGATAGCTTTTAGGATATTATTTGGTATTTGTCTTTCTTTTAATATGTTAAATAATATGTTTCTTTTAACTTTGTCAAATGCTTTTTCAAAGTCAATAAATGCAATATGTGTTTCTAAATTGTATTCTCTTCTTTTCTCTATTATTAATTTTAGCCAAAAGGCCGAGAATTTACATGATCGTCCTTTTCTAAATCCATTCTGTACTTCTAAAATAAAGTTTTCGGAATATTTCATTAGTTTGCTATTTAAGATTCTGCTATATATTTTGTAGCAGGAATTTAATATACTGATACCTCTATAGTTTTTATGGTCATCTCTATTACCTTTTTTAAAGATAGGAATCAAATAGGAATCTATTGGGGGATACCAGTTGAATAAATTTTATTTAAAAATAATAAGAGTCTTTCTTTGAATCTTTGTTCCTGCGTATTTATATTGTTCTGAACCTAGCTTATCTTCTCCAGGTGATTTTCCATCTCTTGTTTCTTTCAGGCTAATTTCTAATTCTTCTTTAGTTATTTCCTTTTCATTTTTCGTTAATTGTTTGCCAGTTGTCTTTTTTAAAATATTTGTCTATCCACAATTCTGTATAGTAATTTAGAAATTCTTCTAATTTCAATTCGGTGTTCAATTTTATGTTTTCTTTGGTATCTGCATTTAAGTGTTTCAAAATCTTATATACATTGGGTCTTATTTTATATAAATCATGTTCTAAATTAGAAACAAATTTGTTCCATGATTCTCTGTGTCTTTTTCTGACTTCTCTTTTAGCTGGCTCTTATTCTTTTATATTCTATTTCATCTTCTAATCTTTTACTGCTTAACCATTTGTGATAGTCTTCTTTTTTTTTTTTGATTATTTCTTTGATTGTATCATCCCAGATCTTCAGTTTTTTCCTTTTGTTGAATTTTTTGGTCTTTCCTAAGCTTTCATTTGCTGCTGCATTTAGTATCGTTTTCATAGCCATTCTATTTCTATTTCTTCATTGTGTTTTATTTTATCTAGATATTGGTTAATTCTTTGTTCTTATAGCCATTGTACATTGTGTCATTCAATAGTCTAGTTTTATAAACAAATGTTTCAAATTTTCTTTCTGTTCTTGTTACTTGTACCCATTTAGGTGGTAATCTTAATTTTATTTTAACAAGGAAGGGGTCACTGCTTATTTCATATCCTCTGTAAACTCTAACATCTAGTGAAAATTTTGATGTCTTTTCATTTAATAGGAAGTAATCTAATATTGATGTCCATCCTCTTGCTGCCCAAACATATTTATGTATGTCTTTATGTTTATAGAAGGAATTCATTATTTTCAGGTTATTATAAACTACAAAGTCAATCAATTTTTTACCATTCCGGTTTAGAGTATGTTCTCCATGTATTCTTTTATTATTATTAATTTTCGTGTTTCCAATTCTTGCATTAAATCTCCTGTTAAAATTACGTAATCATTTTTATTTATTTTATTATATATGTTTTGTAACTGATTATAAAAATCAATTTTATCCTGTTCTCTTCCTTCTTCTGGGGCATATAAACCAATTATTGTTAAATAGCCTCTATCAATTTTTATTCTAGCTTCTATTATTCTTTCATTCCATGATTTATAATGTTTTAACTGTTTTAAAAGGGAGTTATGAATCCAAATCATGACTCCTGCTTGTGCTCTTTGTCGACTCCACTGTATATCACATTAAAATTTTCGTTCTCCTAGTTCCTTTTAATTTCTTTTTTTGTTTCAGTGATTATTGCTATTTTAAAATTTCTTTCATTTAATAATTGGTCTAATTCTATTTCTTTATATGCTATTCCTCTTACATTCCAGTTTGCTGTGTATATTATATTTTGTAGTTTCCATTTTTGTTTTACCTTTTCCATTCCAGGGTCGTTTCACATAGATTCAATCTAATTATCTTTTTCTGTCAGCTTTCAAGTAGAATTATGTTCTCCATGTCAGGGGACTAGTCTGACGATGGAATAGTTCAGTGGTAGGGCTGCTACCTTAAGGCTTCTGAACTAGCCTTCTTCCGAATTTAAATTCATAGGAGGAATAGGGTATAATGAATAGGGAAAGAGTAGATTATAGAAGAATTATAGTAAGGTTTATAGAGAGTGCATAGTTGTAAGGCCAGAAATGAAATGACCCCATGGTCCTCGAGTACTCTAATAGCATAATGGTCATAAAATAAGAAGAGTTGGCTGATAAAGCCTGTTGGGAAAGATCAAACTAAGTGGATCTTCCTCAAAGTAGAAGGAGAGGATAGATCCAGCTAGGGGTCCATGGGAGTGCCGCTTCCTTTATAATCAAGATGATTGCCCCTTATGGCCCTGTTGGTCCATGAGTCCTTATTCAGTATATTCGGACCACTCCACCACACACACACACACACACACACACACACACACACACACACACACATGGTGGGCTCCCTTATCCGCCACCCAGGGGACGCGCTCTTTAGGGGTTACAGGATCCCCCGAGAGTTTATTTTATTTTATTATCTTTTTTTGTACTTGTGAGCTGGAACAAAATGAGTGTCATGCTAGATTCTTTCTGATGTTCACGATACGCTTATCTTTGGTAATTTTTTTTCTTGAACTGCCTGGGCACACTTGTTCGAGAGCCAAGGATAGTTTAACACTTTCATTGCCAAGCTGAAAATTGGAATTTCGTGTGGTGGCCAACTTTTTTTTATTTTTTTATTTAGTTAACGACGTCCACGCGATAACGCGTGATCGGCCGTTTGGTGAGGACTCGCGTCGCGCGATATCGCGTGATTGGCAATGAACATGTTAATGGACAGAAATTTTGAGCAGAATGAGAGATGAAATCCTTCATTCCAGTAAGATTTATTTGTTTTATTTAGTAAGATAAGTATTTAGATCAGGAAAACAGAAATCGGATCATAAAGAAGGAATATAATTCACATCGGCCATCCTATTTGGCAATGACACGAGACTGAGACTTATTGAGTGAAACAAACTTGGATAAGATTGTGGTCTGAGTTAACCAACAGCAACATGGGAATAAACATTCAGAATATGATTGCGAAACTACTTCTTTCCTTAAGGCCAGAGATTTTAATACCAGGAAAAAAAAAGCAACAATGAATGTGCTGTTTCCTCAATAAATACATTTTGCTGAAAATAAGGATGCAATCTTTCTCAATGAGATGTCTTTCGGTTTCTGTCATTCTGGAGTGGGCACAATTGGATTAAATATATGAACTCTCGGTGCTTTCATTAATGTCTAGAGAAATATTAGTGGAAGGGTACTTGCTCTCAACTAGGAATAGGAAATATATATGCAATAAGATTATTTATGTTCCAATAAGGAATATAAAGTGTTAATTTTTTTCAAAACTCTGAAGGGCTGCAGTCATGACAATGAAAAGATATCTAGGAACCCATACCAGCTACTGAATTAGAAACATCGCATAAATCAGTAGTTTCAGCATAGGCGTGAAACTGCCAATATCGATCCTATTCAGTTCTCAGCGCATATTTCGGTGAGATATGGATCGAGAATAGCTTTCGTTAAATGCTTCAGTTAATTGATGCATGCAGAAAGTTCGCTTTGCAAGCCTTCTCAGACGAAAGCGATCTCGCTCTTGAGAGACTGTCTTAGGACCAGAGTTAAGCCACTTATACAAGCAAAGTGGGTTATTTTTCACTGATTTTTTATCCGGGATATCTCACCTTTTGAAAAACCAATCAGCTCTACTGTTTTCAAAATCGTGACTCCAGCCAGATGGACATCTACAATAAGCCCTTTATCGAACTCCGAAAGGTCCTTTGTTTTTCCTATTATGATCAACATTATTGACGATTGCTGATAATCTAATTGCCTAGAACACGTGATGACGCACTTGATCAAGTATTTTGCGTTGCGTTAAGTGACGTTTACATGCATATGCATAAAAGTTTCTAATTCAGTGGCAGGTATGTGTAGATGCGAAGCCTTATTCCGGACCTTCCAATATTTTGTGATTTTTACTGATTTTTTGTTGCTATTATTATAATAAAAGAATTATCTAGCTTTTATCGATGTCCATCCTTCAGCTGCCTTCCTTGATAGTGAATTCTGTCTGTGTGTGTGCATGAGCTAAGGCTTTCAGAAGAGAGAGAGAGAGAGAACAACATAGAACTGTATCCATATCGCAGCCCTACACTCTAACAAGTACATTATTATTACCTGTAACAATTTGAATTATACTGTCAATTTTAAACCCAAGTTTCCTGGAGAGAAAAAGCTTATTGGTATGTGTTGCATATCAACTAACTCTGAAACTAGCTGACGAAATACCAAGAACGAGTTCCTATAGTTGGCAACTATAATTATACTCCATAACAGCCTGTCCTCAGGAAGACTAGCAATATGGAAGCAAACACAATTTACAAGGGCTGCTAGGATACTATAGGCACCTGCTGTTATTATTATCTGCTACTCCTAAAATTCTCACTTTTGAAATTTTATTGATATCCTCATGATGAGGATAAAAAAAATTTCAAAACCATTATAGAAAAGCGCCTGTGTCACTGTGGACATAGCCTTTGCATTCATAGCTCTAATCCACTCAAAAAAGGATTGTTATACGTCCGATTCCAGGCACTAACTTCTTCGAACGATTTCTAGTTAACAGACACAAACAAAGTAGAATTGCATTCTTTCGAAACTCGTGTTGTTGATCGTGCTAATCAAGAAAATCACCCACAGAACTCATTATTTCAGACAATAATATATTGTGTTAGACTACTAGAGGTGAAGGCAGTTGTCCTTTACTCTCCTCCCCTGATGCATATAAAATCATTGCTAGCCTTCAGCCAGCCATTATGATTGCCTAAAGGTGGATTTAGCTTCCCTCCAGTCTTCAAAAAGCTAGTTAAGGCTCAATGGCCTTGCTTATTTTTATAGAATTTAAAAACATTAGCGGATAAAATAAAAAAAGATGCAAAAGCAGAGGCGTAGCTAGAGGGGGCGCCCCCCGGGTGGCACTTTGAACATTTTTGAACTTTTGCAGTTAATTCTAAAATACAGTCTCGAGAACTCAGTTCCAACCATAATACTACATATAATACTACAGCGAATTTTCCTCACAATTGCTGTAAGTGTTGCTAGTTGTAAGAGGAGTTTTTCTAAATAAAATTGATTAAGAATTACCTACATTACTATGAAATCGACGATTATGGTAATAACAGAAGAGCAAGAAAAATAGCATTTTTGAATGTTGAAATTAAAGTCTTACTTCAAAAATAAACATAGCGTTTTGGTTTTATTTCCCTATACGTCGTTTTGACTTTTTGTAGCATTTTTGGTGTGTATTGAGAGGGGCGACAAACTTGGAGACCGCCCCGGGCGGCAAAAGCTCTAGCCACACCACTGTGCACAAACATTGCATTCTTTAATTTTCATTACAATTTGAAAGAGGTAAGTGTACATTCATCCCTCTTTCAAATAGAGAAGAACTATACAAACTGTAAGAATGAAGCACTTGTACAAAATAGAAAGGAAAAAATTGAAAGATTTATATGTGTTCTAATTAAGAATGTACTAAAGATTGACGAACAGAAATCTTCATCCTTAGCAGCCAATGATAGCCTGACAAGTATTAATGATTTCGCCTATGGTTATTTCAGTTGGGTTAAATAAAAGAACAAGTTTCCTCAAGAAAACTCTAGTTGCCTGTTCAGAGATAGACTGACTTGCAATTGACTGAAGAAAGCCTGGAAAAAGCATTCTAGTTTACGACTAAAATTGAATTCATAGCGGTTTTTCTTCTAAAAGTACCGCTTTATGGACGTACCTATTAACCTAAACTAACATCGTATTCCAGACGACGGGCTACTTTCGGACACGGATGACAAATTCTAACATTAGAAGTTACTGATAAAATAGACATAAGCCTGAACTCTGGTGACTATTCAGATTTTACTATGCTCATCTAAACAATGTGTTCAAAGTATACGCCAAAGGTTTAAACTTTGGATGAAAGATACGCCTAATAATGGCAATGTTTTAGGCTTATCTTTGGATAAAAGATATACGCCTAAAACATCCATTATTCATAGCGTGCTCACTGAAATTGAAATAGAAAAAATGAGAAAGAAATTTTAAGGTCCGATTAAAATGTAGACTGAGGCACAGCTGCATTTCCCAATAGGAAACGTCTCATGATTGTCTATGAGAAGAAAATAATCAAAGAACGTGAAACCACGTCCGAGATTCATGCAGATTCAATCAATACTATATGGGATTTTTCTACACAAACATAGAGACAATTTCAGAGATGCGGTCTATTCCTTCCTTTCCACAAGACACGAAGGACAGTTTGATAATGGCCTGCACGAACTTCATGTAGTATAGATTGCTTCGGTAAACCAAGTTGAACTTTTTTTGGTAAATGCCTCTTCTACTAGCACAACGGCTACCGACTTCGATGACTGTAGAGCCTTTGAAGTTTCCCAATCGAACTACAGAGATTTCCTTACCACCATTCCCAGCACCATTTGTTTCTTTGGTGTTATTTGACTTAGTCTTCCTTCTGCGTTATGTAGCTCAAGTGGCATCGTCGCATTTCCATCGACTGATACTTCTGTCTACAGTAGATTTTAGGTGATGTCTTTTACAAATGTCACGAACGGATAGACCTCAACGATATGGAATCCTATGGTACCCCCACCCGAAGCCTATGCATTGATGGGATATAGATGTACGTTCGACTCGAGAAGTATATCACTTTGCCTTGCATAGCACAGCTGTGTGATGTACAGAATACGTATATATGCATATCAGTACACTTCAATTTATAGAAAGGCTATCCAAATATTTAGTTTAACATGGTGCAGTTATCATTGAACGAATATTGTCATGATTGAGTATACCAGGACGGTTTCGAAATTAGTTAAGCTCTGAGCACCAAAACTTTGAAAACAATACATCATTTAGAGGAATCGAACGATTAAATGATAAATATGCACTGCTTGGAAAGCAGTCAACAGGCACTATAGTGTGAGGAACAAGTAGCCATGCGCCCACCTTAACAAGATGTAAGACCTCCTTTCACCGCAATGACTCTAGCAATCTTACGGGGAATATTTTCCACAAGCGTATGATAGAGATCAATGGGAGTTTTGGCCATTCTTCCTGTTGGCATGTAATGAGATCCTGGACTATTGTGAAGCAGATGTCCCTTGACCTCACTCGATGCCCCAGTTCATCCCACAGATGTTCAATAAGGTGGAGATCAAGGCACTATGGAGGCCAGTTGAGTGTGATGACATTCATGTCCAAACACCACGCAGTTACAGCAGCAGCAGCCTTATGACGTAGTGCATTGTCCTGCTGAAAGAGACAATGGTCAGTTCCGTAGAAATGCCACAAAGTGGGAAACGCATTGTCCAGAATGTCCAGATTCCTCTCAGAGTTCAATGTTCGGGGCACCACAAGGGGTCCGATGCTAAAAACAAGATCATACATCACACCGCCACCTCCGAATTTCATTGTTTGGGGTTGCGCACTTAGGTAAAAAACGTTTCCTTGGCATGCGAGCGTGATTTGTCGCTCCATAACACTGCTTTCCAAGCTTCCACGTCCCACTGCACAAGCTTTTTGCACCACTGAAGATGATGGAAAAATCTATGGAAATCCATGAGGTGAGCCTCGGTTCTAAATGGTTTTGTACAGATTCGTGTTCCAATCCATGCCTGGATATTCAATGGTATTCAACGTGTTGGACGAAGAATGGAGGTTTTCTACGGTCACGTTCGGCGAGTGTGGTGGGTCGTCCACTGCGGGTAGCATTTTCAGTTGACTTTCTGTGTTTCCATCTCAGTATGGTATCACTGATTACAGACCTGGGATGGCCCAATTTGTCAACAATGCCCTGAACAGATAGGCCTGCAAGATGCCTTCCCTTCTCGCAGTCATTTCACCAGGACACAGTTGCATTGATTCGGGAGCATCATATTTCTCCGATTTATGCCAGTTACAAACACGTGACTGGTTCATGGCACGATATACCTTGCTCATAAGGTGTCTGTTGACTTCTCTTCAAGCAGCATGTACGACAGCAGTCTTCTGCGAAAGTCTTCCAAACATGGCGATCTCCGAATCTTTAAAAGTCCTTATAATGTTTCCGAAGAAAATTACAACATAATCAACACTGGTTCCTCACGTACTAGTCCAGCAAATGTATAAAGGATTATTATACTAATCTATGTAGAATAAATTTAGTATTAAATTATGGATCTACTGTATTTGTTCGATATTCTGTTTATTCCAATTATAAATTTTTTAATCATTTATAAAGTTTTCATATAGTGTCTGCATAATCCTTTATGACATGAGATGCATATTGAAAAGACAAACTCGGTTCCGATTACCGAATATAGGAACTTTGTCTGGGACCGTTCACCAGAGTTTGGTGTTAAATTATCTTTGGCTCAGTTAATTGCTGATCACCAATATAGATTTTCTCAGTTTAGTTCCACAGCAGATCTCCTAACTTACTTTTAATACCTTTGGCCATAAACCATGGAAAAGGTTTA
The DNA here is from genome assembly GCF_054136105.1 of Typopeltis vanoorti. Lineage (NCBI taxonomy): Eukaryota > Metazoa > Arthropoda > Arachnida > Uropygi > Thelyphonidae > Typopeltis > Typopeltis vanoorti. Next base: position 119,953,928 of record NC_143557.1, on the reverse strand, counting down.
AAAAACGCAAATGGATGTTTTGATATTTCCAAGGCATTTGATCGAATCTGCCATCAAGGTCACCAAGTTGCCATCTTATTGTTTCAATGCATGCCATTGCTGCTGGTTTCCTCTCATCGTATTCCTCTCAGTGATGAGATTAGTCCCATGGGGTTCATTACTTTCCTCCATATTCTTTCTTCTATACATTAATGACCTACGAACTTCAGATCCTATCCATTGTTTTACTGATAACGGTACACTTTATTATTCTTCTTCATTCGACAAGCCTTCTGGTGCTAAATTGATTTAAGCTTCAAGGTCTTCTATAACCAATGCCTTAAACAATGATCTTAACATTTTTCAGGGAGAGGGTGAGGGTAATCTATTACTGGATGAATAGTGAAGATGATCCATCACTGGATCTTGTATATAACTCTGCACATTCCCGTATATAACTTCTTATAAATCCGAAATCCGCCGAACCTAAAAAATTGTTCTTACATTTGAGGTGGAACCAGAAATATCTCTTTCTTAGTATACCGTTGCGATCCAGAGCAATCCATTTAACAAATAATCTTTCTCTTTCTCTCTCTCACACACACACTACAGCAGTGGCTGTTATAGTTTTAACTACCTTACTTGTGTGGGGTTGATAAAATAATAAAAAAGTAATAATAATGAAAACAGCAAATAGGGTTTGTATTTTCTCTAGAAGAAACTCTTGTTTATAAACAACTCAGCCAAAAGACCATAAAGCACAAATGCGCACACACACACACACAAACACAAAAACTATTTCCAAATAAAGACTTTTGGATTAGGACAATTGCCATTCTTAGAAATCACCGAATTGCAACGATTATTAAAGGCGAAGACGGATTGTCTTCGTATTTCAAATAATAATAATAAAAAAAAGCGCCACCTACCATATGTTCATATGTTCAAGTCGAGTACCTCTACGTTCTGAAACGGCAAACTAATACAAAAGCAAGTGATGTATAGATGCTCGGTTGCATTCTAATCACCAATTAAAATTCTTCACAGTCTGCGCTTTGGATAATCACACTATTCTATCTCTTTAAAATGGCTGATATTTTTTACATGCTCAGTACGGTTTTTTTTCTTTTTAAAGCTTCAGTCGAACATTTGATTTTGATACTCTATTGAGTAATGGAGAGGGATTAGTTTGTTCTAGCTCTAACGCCCTGCAATTTATGTTTCTGGAGTTTACGAAATTATATCATGATCTAAAATTATCAAGAAACTAATTTCTATTAATTCGGTGTTAATCACTTGAAGAAGATGAAAAACCACCATGAAGTTCTCAAACATTTCCAGGCACTGTTGACAGTCAAGAAGAATGCCATGCGCCAAAATGCATTTCTTATTTGAGTTTATTTTCATCTATTTACCATTTACATTTTATCAATATAGCAGTCACTAATAACCTTTTATCGCATGCTTAGTGACAAAAATATTCTTATTTGCAGACGATTGTTTCCGAATATCTACGAAGACTGATTTGTCGCATGTAAAATATATTTCTGCTGATAATTACTCTATTGTCCAGAATAAATTTCAGGAAGCAATATCTAGTTTTTCACAGGTGTATCAATTCTGAAGGTATGGCTCTTCCATAAGGTTTAATGATTATCTTACAATGCAGTGGATGGAGCGGTGTGTCACGTGGAGTAACAAATAAATGAGCATATTCATAGAAGCAATACTAACAATCATGAATAATAATATATATATGGACATTATTATAATTTCTTTATATTACAATCCTATAAATGAGAATAAACTTTACGACAATTTTCAAATTTGCTCAGGCTGTACATACAAAGAATTTGGTATCAGTTTTAAACAGTTTAAACCTCTGATTACTTGATAATATTGCGTCTCCTAGTTAATTTTAAGAGAATTAGCAATATATAATATTATTTAAAAAAAAAAAAAAAAACTCGAAATGGGACCTGTTGCATATGATACTTAAGTAACAATCCAGTAAGCTGATATTACAACTGCCGCGGCTAAGTCACATAAAACTTATTGAATAATTGAATATAATAAATAAAAAATAAATAGCTTTTATTTATTAATAAATAAATTTCAAAGATGTATTGATTAATCGATTAATATGTCTACACCGCATCTCTTTTGGATAACTACGATTGACCCCAAGCGATCGATGTGATTAGCCGCGAAGAGATCGTTATTCAGGAACTCGAAAGCGGAATACCATGTGAAGATGAAACATTCGGTATTAAGCTCAAGCAGTCCACTAGTTTTGGCGCCACTTTATTGATTTTTGTCGGAAGGAAAATCACTCTCGTTTGCTACGTTACTATGGTTTATTGAATAAGTGTTGATTTAAAACCATTTTTCTGATCATGGTTTTCGTAGAGATAATCTAATATTGTATTATAAGCAATGCTAAGACCATCTGCAGGTGACACACATTTAATGAAAAAAAGATACCGACTGACCCATATTTTGCTAATAAAACGACGACCTTCCAACTGGTAGTCAAAACTCCAGCCAGCGACGAGAATATTTAACATTTAGGATCAATATTTTCTTGGAAAAACAACATCAATCGTAACTTAGGCTAAGTGCGCATGATCCGTTTTAGTAGAAACTCTGTACGAATAATGCACTGGTAGTAACAGGACATGATAATAACCCTATAAACTTAACAGGGATAAACTTATGCAGTTTTGTTATCCATTCTGGAAACAAAGCTTTGAGAAAATATAATTTATGTTGTGCTAGTGAACACGTCATGTACTTTTAAATGTAACACTGGGCCATTGAATGACCTGAAACATGAAATATCTGAAATATCCATAAATAAAAAAGAAATATTTATGAGCATTGGGTAAGGTAGTCACGCTTAGAAGCAAGGTGGATAAATATATAATATCAAATGCAAGTCAAGAAAGCTAGGAAATGTGTTTAAATTTTCAAGGTGAAAACTACAAAGAATGGCGAGAAACAGAAACGTGAACTACAGTATTTTATTGTGTAAATGGTTTACAAAAAATGCTCGATTTATTGATAACATTTTGTCTGTATTTCGTTGCTAGGCAACACAAGTCTGTACATATCACTATAACAGTCAAGTATATATGTTGTGGTAAGCTAGGATCGGATATCTAAAGGCAGTTTTTAATATAAAAATAATAATAATATTAATAATTTAACAAATTAACCAGTTGTAAAATTCTAAAAATATATAATTCCTTCACCCGTTATTTTTTTAAAAGTAATGTAAAGAGAATTCAGAGCTTGCAAAAAGCAATTTGGAAAATAAAATAAAAACATACTAATAAAATATTATAACAAATACTGCCGGAAAAGCAATAACATCCTGTTTAAGTGGGCAACACTTACAACCTTGACGTTTATCGCGAACCAATGTTTTTTTTTTTTATAATAAATGTGTCAGGAGGGAAATAGTAGTTGATCCTGTGATACAGTGAAGTTATCTCTTTGAGTTATCTCTTAAGATCTTTTCTGGGTCGCTCTAAACAAAACTTTTAATGTGCGACCGCAGTATTAAACCATGTGACTCACATTCGTTGAAGCCCTACCCTAGTAAAGGTTACTCACATCCTAGACGGGAGGGAGCCTACAGATAACTCAGTCGATGATGCCCTTTGGTTGGAAAAAAACCTTAGTTGGAATACCGTTTAGTACGCATAACCAGATCTCCCCTTCCGGAAAATCGGATTAAAAAAAAAAAAAAAAAAAAAACAGCAAAAGAGGAAAATCCGCGTGGAGACACTGTCATTGAAGGAAACATTAAAACGGTATTTCGTCGTTTGGTGGGGACAATCAGAGGAAGGAATGGAACGTAGTGAGACATCTCGGCATCAGAATTGGGGATTTTTAAAATTCTAAACAACTCGATTAATTAATGACTTTTATTTAAAAAAAAAATTAATTTAGATTCTCTATTAATCTCTATTTTTTTCTGAAAAAATATGAGTAAAAACAGAGATAATAACATGCCAATAAACTGCATGTTACTAAATAATAATTTAGTGTACCGTATTAAAATACAGTACACTCCAAATAATAGTCATTAGAAAAACTTTTTTTTTTTTTTAACTGAAGGGTCATGATAAAGTTTAACTCAAAATATATATCTTCATATTTCGAGAAGGAAAAACAGATGGTGATTTAAATATCGTAATATTCCAATTTAAAATTTTTCTTGTCTTTTAGTTTAAAGCAATATAGAAAAATGATTAATAAACTCTTTATTTTAAATAAAAATTATATCAATCATTTTAATTAAATAATTTTAAGTATACATTTGGTAAAATGATTATTTATTAAGATAGGATCTACAACATATCCTTTTCATCTGAATTCCTTGTATAGCTTGGGCAGTTTTTTTTTATTTTTTTTTATAGTGCAGTATATTAAAATCTTTCATTGGCATTATAGGAACATCGAAAGAGATCTCTTTTGTCTACCCGTGCATCACTGCGCATGTTATTGAGAAATTTCTGGTGCATTAAAGATTTTCTTGAAATTAAGTATCCGAAATACTTGCAAAATATATCGATTTTTGTGAAAGATGGATTCGAACCTTTCATTGTGGAACGAATCTCCTTGAACAATGGGTTAATTTTATCTCTCTGGTGTACGACTGTCACCCTACTTAATGGCAATCTGTGGACAGCTTAGAAAATAATAATAATTAAATAATATCCCCGCGTACCCACTGTGTGAAAAGTTCGCTGTAGAAACTGTCAACTGCCATGAACACTCAAATGTATAGACACGATACACTGGAATCATAGCTTTAGTTGCTTCTTTGGTAATTCCAAACAACCACAATCCATTTCTTTTGTTAAATGTTTGATACGGGTACAATACAGTTTGAAATCGTCTAGATTAATTATTCTGTCGATATTTCTGACGCGTTCGCGAGAACGCTATCATGATCGATGTGATACATTTACAGTATTTAAATACTCGATCGAGTAGTGGTACTTTTTTAAAAGTTTCGATGCTAGAATATTGACTTGTTTTACTCTAGACTACAGTTTTGTTTTGCCGAATGTTACTGCAAACTATCCAACTGAAAGGAAAATTGAAAGCACTTAATGCATTTCAATAGAAAACCTAATTACTAAAATTTATTAAATACAGTATAAATACTACAGAATTATTCTATCACTTCGAATCATTTTGCCAATAAAATGATTAAATAACTGATGTCAAAACTGAAACAACAATACTTTGTAATGAACAGCATAGGTTTACTAAGGGAAGGTCTTGTTTTAGAAACTTGCTTGCATTCTACTGTATAATAATGTTACCATTGAATTAGACAAGGGGGAATGGATACACCATGATACTCTTGGATTTTGCTAAGGCTTTTGGAAGAATACAGCATGGAAGGCTGTTGCATAAATTGGATTATAAAATACTGGCGTGGATAAGAAGGATGGCTGGCTGACTGACTGAGAAATATCAAAAAGTGGTATATGAGGAATGTGAATCTGCAAGATTTAAGGTAATTAGTAGTATACCTCAAAGATCAGTCCTTGATCCTTTGTTATTTAATCTCTACATTAATGACATTATACACTTCGGTGTGATTAGATATCCAATGTCGTATTATATTGGTGGGATTATGCTTGAAGAAACTGATCAGGCTAGGGATTCTAATGTTTTAGGTAGATAGTAAGTCGAAATTCAAAGGCCATACAGCAAACATTGCAAATACAACGCAGAAGATAATTGCAATGCTGAAACAACCTTGACGTAAAGATAAGGAAGTCATTTTGTCTCTTTACAAGGCCATGATAACACTTCACTTAGTTCATCAAAAACTTTCCCTTCCAAGAATTCGAAGTTTTCATCTCGCAAAACAGGTTTCAGCCCCATAATTTAAATTCAGATAATTTTTAATTGCTTTTTCACAAAACATGTAATGATTTTCGACGAGCATCTCAATCGGTAACATTTTAACACGAGCCCACCTCTTCATTACTGACAAGGATTAACTAGCTAAAGAATTTCAATAACGCATTGTCTCAAGACTGCTTAACCAACACGAGATTCAAGATACTTCTAATGAAGAAATTAGAGGCCTCATTTCTCTTCCATATATTAGCTATATTTTTCAAATATCGCACTCAGATATCCTGGTTTTTAACGGCTATCGTGCAAATGCAAGGAGACCTTATGGAAAGCCAGAAAAAGCTATCAAGCAACGTATTGAAGAACACATCCGAGATTTGAATGAAGCCTCAACTTTGTTATCATATGTACTCTCTTCAGCTTGACCTACAAGACGCTTCGACATTGAGACATCAAATGTTAGGAACTACTACACTATTGCTATGACATAACCGAAAGAAGTTGGGAATAGAAATGGCACTAAATCCAAAACATGTAAATATAAACCCAAGTATCAGCTTATCGGAATACATCCTAGCTGTCGTTAGCCAAACAACGGCTAGGATTGTATTATTTCTTCTGTTTTGGCTACTAGTTTTCGTTGTTATGCCTGAAGAAATCCTACTTAATTAGGATGACACGTTTTTTAATTAAAAAAAAAAATGGTTAATATATTATTCCTGTTTTCTGCCTTACAAACTCGAACAAGAACAATGTTGGAGAGCAGGGGCGGCTCGTGCATAGGCACTGCGGAACTGCAGTACCCCCAATTTTTCTCGATATATACATATATTTATTAATTTATTTATATTTGCTTGTAATATTTAATTTTATCATCAACAATCCTATACAATTCTCTTATTTTGTATAAAAAATAATAACAATCCATCTTGTAGCACTTAGAAGGGCAAAGGACGCTAGCGGCACTGTTTACCACAGTGTCATATTGCTACGCGAGCAAGCATATGCACGTCATAGTGAGATGCGAGTATTAGCGTAATGCGGCACTGACCGTCGCGTAGTTCCACTGTTGTTTATATGCATGTGCCAGTAGTAGAATGTTCGTAGTGCTATTCGTGTTTACTCCGTCTTTTTAAATATTTGAACATTACAATTAAAGACATAACATTTGTTACAGTTTTTATTTTAGAACTGTATTGGGGTTATGATAATGGATTTTTAGTTCTAAGGAATTTTGAATTATACTAAACTGTATATATTTATCGATAATAAACTATTTTTTCATGTTTATTTTTTTTTTAATTTTTACCATAATTTTTATATTTTATCCAAACACGTATACACTGTGCTTACAATGTGTATGTATATTTCGAAAGTTGCAGCACCCCCCACGATTTCAAGCCACGAGCCGCCACTGTGGCAGTACCCTTTAAACAGCTATAAATGACAATTTTATGATTATCTCCAACTGTTTCCTTATTTCTTACTGTCGTGAATGTGTCTTTCCTTGTATTCTTACGCTGGTATTTTAGTCACTAGATTTGTTATGATTAAATCTCTGAGATGACATAAATAGCACAACGCAACGAATGAGATAAAAAATAACCGTCTTTCGGAAATATATATTATATAATAATATTACACAAAACCTATTTACGTTACAGTGACAAGTAGGAGACGATTCTGCAGATTCACGCAACCATTTGAAACAAATGTTCTTCAATGGCAAAAGTTGTTAGTGTTGGAACAATGTAATTACTGAGGAAACGTGATATACAAGGTTACGACAATTCTTGGCACAGAGCCAAACCATTCATGTGAATGTTTATAGCTTCGAATGTGGCGATTCACTTTTCATTTATTTGAATAACGATAAATAGAAAGTATATGACGTAAGTTTTTATAAACCATAAACTAATTGACGCTACCTAACATAGCTGTGGTATTATAAAAGAGATACAGAATTTTACTGCCCGAAAGAGAATTTAAATGTTCTTTTTTTTTTTAATTTTTAATGTTTAATAAATAAAGTTTTAATGTGTATATATACACTGGTAAAACTTTATAGAATATTAAACCATTTTTATAAAATATTTGACACTTAAAAATCTTTCGTAGAGAGGAACCACATAAATAGCATAAAATAAAAAAAAGAGCTTAATAAGTTTAACAGTCATACGAAACTAAAGCGAACTATTAATTCTGTTAATTATAAATTTTCATAATTAATAACAATCCATAGTTTTATAGATGTTTTCGTAATTCATCTTTTATGAGAGCATTCCGGTAAAAGGCTCTTATAAAATTTCTTCGCTTCACAGTTGCTATTTTGAATACAGTTTAGTTTAGAATGCAATTAAGGGTTTTTACATCAATTAGCAGTTTTCTGATCATCATATTTATAAGTGAATTTAAGACATAGAATTGAAATTTAGAATTTTTAATTCAGAGTATAAATGAATAAACAACCACGTGGATAAGTAGGGTTACTTTGTTCTTAGAGTTCAAACACCCAGACCTAGTGTGTTTTTTAAAGTCGTAATTCTAAGATAATAAAAAGGAGTGCTAGAGGAACTCAGTTTTCTTATCGTCATATTTCCAAACAGGCTTATACTTTCGAGTATTTCCTAGTACGGAGTTAAGCCAACGAGTAGGCGTCTCACTAAAAGATGGGTGGCCTACAAATAAGCTTGAAATTATTATTAATGCAAACGATAAATTTAAGAAACAAATTATGCGGGAAAACGTTTAAAAAAATAATAACAAACATACGAAAATTTAATTAATTCTTAACTCCAAATAAAAAAAAAATGCTTCGCATATAAAAGAAAGCGAAGTTGAAAATATATAAAAAGGCTTAGAGGAATTTAAGCAGAATTTGAAGACTAAAAATTTTTATTACAGCGTGTTCAGGTTTTTCAGTTAATATGACATAACAGGAAGATTTCCCCTTCCCTCCAAATATTGCAGCTCAAAAATTTGATACGCAAATTTTAGGTTGTTTTGGAAGAATGACGGTACGTTGTGCCCTTCGATTGGAAAAGGCCTAAGTTCGATTCTCGTCGTAACGATGAGTCTGCACTCCTTGAAGGTGTCATGTAATAATAATAACAATAATTATGATGATGATGATTTTACGCTTTTGTTTTCTCTGTGATTTACTGTTGTTTTTTTTTTCACTCAGAAACTCAGGTTTTTTTTTTCCCCTCAAAGCGGCGAAGAGAATGCACGCAATATACAGACAAAGGACACTTCCGGATAAGGATTAACAACCTTAATCCATCGGATATGGTTTCGAACTCCTACAGCGTGAATTAGGAAGGACGGTTGTCAGCGGTCCAGATTTCAGGTTTATTTATTTTAATGGAAAATAGTGAATTTTTTTTCTAAAAAAATTTTTTCATTTTTATTTAATAATAATAATAATAAAGTTCTTTGTCTTCGTAAACAACGAAAAGCAAGATTTTTCATAAAAATGAATCTTCCTCTTAAGCTAATATGATTAATAAATCATTCAGATTATTAATAAATCCATAAAGATAATTTAAGCATAATAAATTCCTTACTAATGATTAAATGGCATGTGCTAATAGAATATTATTTTTTGCGCTCTGTCTCAGTGTGACCTTTCGGCTTTGTCATTCTTACACAATAGTATTACATCATCTTTCGCGGATTTATCGGTTAACGAGTAGAGAGATAAATAACCAAAATGAAACACATGTCGGTTTCAGTTTGATAAGTTTTTTTTCTTTTCCTTTTTTTAAAAAAAAAAACAATATACAGTTTAATTATGATTTGAGTTTTTTTTTTTATTTTTATTGAGACATGAACAAATCGTCGAATAATATAATAAAAATTTGAAATATTAATCTCACACATGAGCAACTTTCAACAGACAACTTTCGCACGTGGAATTATATTCCATGTATGAAAATTCCTTAGTGACAAATTTTCTTTGCATTTTTTTCAACCTGTACATTTTAACGACTTCTTCAAACCTTATATATATAAACAGGAAATTTTTTTATTAATTGTTGGGTTGCACTAGAGAATATGCCAACTAGTTTCGCACACCTATATCCTGGCGACTTCTTCAGGACTAAAGGGAAAAGAAAACTCCAACAAACGCATTCATTTTTGTGTATTATGAGACAGTTTCTTGTATATTTGACTTATATTTGTAAAAGAAATTGTTTCATCTGTAATGTTCAAATTTATAAATTATAAATTCATGAATTTGTATATCTGTCTGGTGAAAATATTTTGTTTATAATAATTTATAAGAGATTCGGAAGTATTACATACTTAATATTTTTGTGATTTTTTTTTTTTTTTTTACAATTTCTTACGTAGAATACTGTTTTAATTTTCAACTTAATATTTTCCGTTTTACAAGTATATTTTTATTGTTTTCAAAAATAAAATGCATTTGATTGAACATTAATTATATGTTTTATTATGAATTTGAATTTACGAATTATGAACTTGAATGGCATTCAAAAATATCATTGCCACAATGCCGACTGTACACTCGTATTATAGTAAATAAATGGTAGAAAATCTAATTGTTGATTAATAATAAGAAATGGTAGAAAATCTAATTGTTGATTAATAATAAGAAAATATGTAATTTCAAACACGTCTGAATACAGCATAATATATTTCTAAAACTTATTAGAGTCAAACTATCATTGGCTTTCTCTGTCGATGGAGGTAATTGGTTATTTAAATGGCGGTAGTTAAGAGGGAATTATAGCGTACAGCGTCTCGTTGCCTAGTGAAAGGAGATTTAAAACATCAACAACCGAATCTGTTCCTACTTCCTTGGTAAATAAATAACTACAATCGTTTGCCCGGATGGCTCAGTCGGTAGAGCATTAGGCTTTTAACCTAAGGGTCCAGGGTTCGAGTCCCTGTTCGGGCGGCATATTTTTTTTTTTACATTTTTTTATGACGTCGTTTAGAAAATTAGAAGATTTAGAAATAGCAAATGAATGAAATCACAAAAGCTAATATTATTAAATTTTTCTGAAATACAAAATTATTAAACAATACCATATTAAATAAAGTATCCTTTCCCTTTTTCTTTTCATTATTTAATTTGCTGATTACAAAAAATATACTTCAAGCAAGCAATTAATACACACAGAATGTTTTAAATATTCTGACTATAGTCCTATTTACAACAAAAGAAATCATAATTATAGATGTTGACAACAACATTCATACATATGTACTTCACATGCGCTTTGGTAGATTTGTAGCGACATCTATCGGATAAATAAGGATAAAAAAAAGTAACAGTAGAGTGAATACACATTTAATATATGCAATGCCATATTTAAGTTTTACAGTAGTTTCTGGTTTTCGATGTTCCTTTCATCATTATAAATATGATAGGATAAATGATTTTAATCTCCAAACATGACACTACCCTTATTTATTGGATATCTAAAATGATTTATAAAATGCCATGCTAACTGCAGGGGCTCCCTCTCTCCCGCGATGAGTCCTTGCTCTCTCTGGAGGGATCACTAGTAATGATAATAATAATTAATGAAAAGGCCAAAGTAATGTACTACACCCTCTGTCCAAAAAGAAACCGAATTTTTCGAAAATAGAAGAAACTAGTGGCGCCACCTGTTGTATCTTTTTTGTTGTTGAAAGCGCAATCTTCGTTAGTGTTGTGTCAACTGTTTATGATATTTGTTTCATTAGAAGCCGAGTTATAGTGCCAAATGACTATGTGTTTTGACACATAGTTACTCTTGACGAATTCTTACTATCAATCGCTTCAAAACTTCGAGATAAAACTCACCATTGACCGTTTGGCAAGGCGGAGCGAATTCTTTGTGGATAATGCCCTTGGAATTGTAGAAACAAATCAGCAACCTTTACTTTTGACTTCTCTAAGCGACTATTTTTCAGATGCCCCTCTTCGGGTGGTCTACACTCAGCACTGGCGCTTTGTTTCGAGCACATACTGAAAACACCACGTTTCATCACCAGTAACGATCGTTTCAAGGAAGTTTGAGTCCTTACAAGCGGTTTTAATGAAGTTCTTGCAGTGTTCAATTCGATACATTTTTTGGTCGTCGGTCAACTTGTGGGACTTCTGGTGAAATTTTTTTGCAAAAAAGCTAATTTACGAAGGCCCAAACTCTCGGCCAAATGTTGTGCACAGTTGATTTCGGAATCCCCAATCCATCTTCAATCAATCTCACGGATGATTTCGGTTTTCTTTGATGAAATCACGCACTTTTTGGATGTTAACTTCGCTCAGTCCAGTGTTTGGACGGCCCGGCTTTTTGTCGTCCTCAAGCGTCTCACGACCACTTTGAAATCACTTCAACCACTCGTAAACTTGAGTACGGGATAAGCATTCATCACCGTATGCTTTTTTGAAGCATTTGATGCGTTTCGGTGAAACTTTTACAAGTTTAACACAAAAGTCAATCGCAGCTCTCTGTTTGAAACTCATTTTCCGACCGTTCGTCAAAACACACTGTTACTCTTGGCACTATAACTCGGCTTCTAAGGAAACAAATGTCATAAACAGTTGATACAACACAAATGAAGGTTGCCGCTGTCGACAACAAAAAGATGCAACAAGTGGCGCCACTAGTTTCTGCTATTTTCGAAAAGATCGGTTTCTTTTTGGACAGAGAGTGTATATGTTTTCAGCTTATAGGTAGGCTGAAAGCATAAGTCTGCATTTAGGCATATATACAATTAAACTTATGTTATTGGAAATTTTATTTTGATAATTAGATCTTGGGCACGTTAATTGCGAAGATATTTCCTTTTATTTATTTATTTTTTATTGTTTTTATTTAAAAAATAATGGAACACATCCTGCCACCTAGCTACTATAGAAGGAACTACTATTGCCATGAACACATTACGTCACTGGACAACATCGGGCAACTTACAATTTTATTATAGAGCGATAACGATGTTTATTTTGTCGAATTTAAAATAAAATTTGAAAAATCGGTAAAATAAAAATTAGTTTTGAATTGTGAAATCATCGGTTTCACAATTTAACATTCGAAGCTTATAAAATATTACTAAAGTATTTTCTGGATTTTTTAAAAATGATTTCTTGTTTTTAAGAGATTTATTTTCAGCATGATTATTATCTAAAATAACAATATCAAGTTGATCTCATAGTACAGCTTATTCCCGGTTTCTTGTGATAAATTTGAGTATACGTCAGTTCAGAGTATATATATGTCATCTATAATAAGAACAAGATATCTTGAAAGAGCAAACACTAGATAACATAAGGAAAATTTAAAAGAAAATGACGCATATTTCGAAGATTCTCAAACGGAGAATTCGCGAATTGTTTTGCACAATGATAGCTTCGTTGGCATGCATTTATTATAACGTTAATATCTATCTTATCCCATTTCCTCTGAATTCCAAAACTTATTCCTAGGATTCTTGTATTAATTTATTAATTTTATGATAAGGAACTGTCGTACAATACTATTTACTTAACCGAACTTTTAAAATTTAAACTTTAAAATCAGTTCAAATATTTTTAACAAAAAATTTTTTTTAAATTATAAAAAAAATGTCGAAGTTGTTAGGGTCTGGTCTTGAAAAATGTGAGCTCTCATAGCAGTGAATTTAAAAAAAATAAATAAATAGAAAAAACCTTCCTGAGATAAAAGGATTCGTAAGTGGGTTTTCCTCAAACGAGAAACGTACGGCATTAACAGTATCATGCATTTCTCTTGTCCTAAATTATTTATTTTTCTATGAAATAATATTGTAAATTATATTTTACTTAAATTTTTTTATTTAATTTCTTAAATAACTAGAAGATTTTCTGAATTTTTGAAATTATAATACACACCCATAAATATCGAATAACACAAACTTACAATTATTTAATGATAAGGAGAGCGAAAAGAGGAGTCTTGGGATTGGGTAATTGATTCATTCAATCCAATACCTTTGGAGGGTAATGGATGGCAATGCTGTAGCCAATGAAGTTTTGAGGTTCGGCTATTGCTGTTACCCTCCTGCCATGATCAGAGCTTTAATTGCTCAATAACACCTTATCCATACACTGTCTTCTACTGATAACGGGGAAGATGAAAAGTATTCTTGCTTCGCCCCTTTAAGGCAGTCCTTATAAGAATAAGGAGCGAAAAGAGAGAGAGAGTGAAAAAGAAAAGACCCCTTTAGGACTTCAGGGTAACGAATGGCAATGCTGTAGCCAATGAAGTTTTAACTGAGGCTCGGCTATTGCCGTTACCCAGCCATGACTAGAGCTTTAGCTTAATAGCACCCAATCCACACAGATTTTCTTCATTCAGATGACGGGATAAAGAGTCAAGGACTCAGTCCATCTCCCAGTTCTTTTAAGAACTTTAATGACTAGAGCGAAAAGAGATTTGTATGACAGAACATGGTTCATATAATCAACTGCGAAAATTAATTAGGTTTATGTAAAGTATATTTATTAGAAACCTTAGTAAGTATTGAATTCAATACGTTAAAAGAAAATTACATTTAAATGAGCTAATCGCTAAAAAAAAAACAATATTTTTTAAAAAATATATCCGAAGATTAATTAGGTTTATGTAAAGTACATTTATTAGATACCTTAATAAGTACTGAATTCAATACGTTAAAAGAAAATTACATTTAGATGAGCTAATCTCTAAAAAAAAAACAATATTTAAAAATATATATATATATGTACATAACATACATTTATATTAAAGCAAAGAATAATAAGAATACAATAGATCTCTTTACATGTTTTATTGATTTAACTAAAGCATTTAATAGAATACAGTTGAAGGTCATAATAACTGCATAAAAAGTGATGGATGAAATAATAGAAGGAAACAAAATTGGAAAGTGTGAAATATAAATTAAAAAGGAAAAATTTTAAATAATTGGATATGTTGGTGATATAATCTTACTAGCAGAAAATGAAGATGGCCTGCAAAGATTTTTTTTAAGAGAGAGAGAGAGAGAATGGAAATGTTTTTTTTTCACAATCTCCACCGCTGTATTTGAGACGTCTATAATCTTAAAGTCACGTGGACTTCTTTTGTTGTTTTTATTCGCTTATTCTGCGATGTACAAGGACATGAAATGAAACCGCAGCAAACAGGCAAGAAAAGAAAGTATCCAATCATGTCCGGGTTCCAGTGTAAATATCCTGAAGGTCAGCTAACTAGTTCCCAATTACCATATCACTAAACGACTAATATAGAAACAGATAATATCGACGACACGTTTTGATAACATACACGCAGAACGTAATAATAACATATGATGTAATAGCGAAAATTGGATTCACTTCAGAAGCCTAAAATATTTTCGGACAACATAATATCCAAATTTCTTTTTAAAAAAAATTAAGATAAGTCAACAATAATACAATCTAAAGATTTCACACACACACACACACACACAAATATCATGATATTTAAAGACAGAAATCATTTTAGGCAAAAAAATATTCATGGCAGATAAAATCATAGAACAGGTTACGTTTATTATTTAGATTGCATACTGACACATCTACTCATAAAAAAAAAGATAAACAAATAAATTTCAGAAAATCTGTGAAACAATAAAAAAAACAGATTACAAAAAGAGACGAGAAATCCAACTTAAATTTTTTAAAGTAATGGTCACTCTCACTGTATTATATGATTTAGAAATATGGACTGTTAAAAAGAAAGATGAAAGTAAAATGGAAGCTGCAGAAATGAATTTTTAAGAGTTATTAAATGACACAAAATTAGACCAAAAATGTGAAAAAAGATGACATCAGAAGAGGGCTAGGTATTTATAGTTTAAACGAAAGGATCAAGGAATGCAGAGAGAAATCGAAAGGCATTTATGTAATGTGGAAAGATCGTCTACCAAAAGAAGTGGATAAACAGACCTGATGGGAAAAGATAGAAGAAGACCACTTGCAAGATGGAAAGGCCAGTGAAGCCGAAACAGACAAATAACTTTTTTATTTCATTTTTATTTTTATTTATTTTATTTTATCTATTTATTTATTATTACTATTTTTGAAGTTTAGGGGTCACAACGGTGTGTCAAAATTTGTGTATTAAAACAGCATAATGAACGAAAAAAGATAGAAAGAAAATTTCCGAAGGCCAAAAAGTGAAATTTAAAGCAGATGTCCTTTTAACCATTCAGGGTTAAGGGTCAGGTAAACCGTAGTATAAGGAAAAACAAACGAGTGAAGTGTTTTTGCAGTTACGGCAGTTCATTCATCCAGTGGAGCTATCGTATTGTGTTGTGGTGTTTTGTATCCCAGAAAGTAAAGTAAAATAATGGGTGAGCCACAAAAGTCATTAAAATTTTCTTTCTTCAGGAAAATAGCAAGAGACAAAACTCTTCACCTAGCTCTAAAAGGATGGAAACCGATTATTATTTTAGAAGACACGTACACTGTGATGTATTTATTCAGGACCACTTGGGGAAAGTTACACAGGAAGTGGTCTGATATCCTCTGTTACTTGCAAAGAAGAGTTGACTACGAAATAGACCTCGGTGAGTGTTATATTCTGAAATGTCCAGATGGGGAACTAATACTTGATGATACAGGAGCTGATGGAAGTCGTTTTTTCTATTAGCTGAGAGATTTTCACCAAAAATGTTTAGGGAGGCATGGTGTCATTTTCAGACTGACATAATATCAAATGCATGGAAGTGTGGTTACCATGGTATCTGATTTAAAAACTCTTTTTCATGACCAGCCATTTTGATGTAATATAATCAAGAAACAGTGAGTAACAAAAATTTTATTCATTGAACTATTTGGAAAATGTTAAGAGTCTAAACTAAATATTGTGAAATATTTTAGATAATTATATGTTTCGAATTTTTCTCTGTGAATATAATTGTAAATAGTATTTCAGCAAAATAAAATATGCATTTGTAAACTTAAATGAACAAAGATATGTACTTTTGTTGTTATGTTTTTGCACGGTGAATTTTTACTCAGTTATTCTGATTAGAACTTGATATTTAAATCTACAACTTTATATCTTAATGCAATTCTGTTTAATTATTTTTAAAAAAATCACAACTGTGGAATTGATGCCAGGAACTGGGAAAAAAGTGTTGAAAACTGATATCCATGTATTGATTATTTTAGAAATTGTCTAATGCTACCTATTGACATTGTTTGAGTTATTTGAAAACAATTCGTTCTCATAATCGAAAATCCGAACTATTAGAATTTGGTTGTTTTACAGAGATATAGCAGATAATTAACCCAATACGTGGTTATCTTTAACTCTTAAAGTTTGGTATAGAAAAAATGTTTGTACTCTCCAGATAACACACGTACACATTTTACCTTTCCCCACACAAAGTAAGATAAAAACACACCAACAGTATATCCTGCACCATGTGAAAACATGTTGTTGAGTCATCTGCACAAAAGGTTCATTTTTGAAGGAACAGTCAGGGTAGGCATGGTAAGTGTAAACAGTACTATAAGAAAATACCATAGAGTCGAGTGACTTTGGATTTTAGGTAATCGTTCATCCACTCCAGTTTTGTGTTGCTGTTTTGTGTTTGGTAATGTAAAAATAACGGGTGAGCCACAAAATTCTTTGAAAGTTTCTTTGTGAAAAGTTCTAATTGTTTAGAATTTTGTAACAGAAAGTTAACATAAAATATACGATCAGAGCTAATAATCAGTGAAATAATAATAACTATTTATTTGTGGTGCCATATGAAGTAATCTAAGAATAAGAAGAAGGAAGGAAAACGATTATGAAAAGTCGACAGTGGGTGAAAAATACGAATTTTCAGTTATCATTGGGATAATTGACTGCCAATTTCTTTTGAATAAGAGTTCAAATTTATTTCCTAAAGAAATTTGTATTTCTGATGGAATTATTGTAAGATATGCATTGACAAAATCACCTTGTAGTTGGAAAGAATTACCTGAAAGAGTTAAAAAACATAATTCTTGGTAAATAAAATATAACCATCAGCTGAAGTGGGAAATTGGTTCACTATCTTTGGACAAACTAATAGATTGGATGATAGAATCAACATGCAAATATCAAATATTACTCGCCAAAGGAAGAGAAAATTCAAAAACATTAAATAGGTTAATAGGGAGGCCTGTTCTTGATTTAAATGAAATTGGATGCCCAAAACGTGAAAACATAATGTGTACTTTTAAATGCTTTTGGAAACATAACGAAAGATTCTGTGCTTTTAATAATTCTCAGAAGTATATGTATTGGATTCAAAAAAATAAATATACCACCCTTAATTTTACTACAGTAATAAATTCCCAACGATCACCAAATGAAAAATTAACTTTCAGATGAGAGACATGTCAAAAACCACATGATTGCAATTCCACAAGCATGGGAAGAAGCTCTGAACAACAGTGCAAATTTAACAATAAGAAGATTAAGGAACAAAAAAAATATATTGTAATTTTCACTTTATTTATTTCTGTATGTTAGATTCAGTAAATACGATTTGTAAATAATATTTCGTTCAAATAAAATGTGTAAATTTAAATGAACAAATTGGGTGTCGTTGATGTGTTATACAAATTAATTAAGACCATAATATTTTTTTCCTCCTTGTAAAATTTCATGACACAAACTAACAAGAGACTTTCTTTTTTTTAAATCCACTCAATGAAACTGTCAACTCGTGGGAGCAAAAGGAAATGGTATTAAATTAATAGGCAGAATTTTAGTGGAGAATATTTCACCCGAAAAGTGACATTTTATTTATTATATATATGTAGATACCTGTCTTTTTCACTTTAATTTCTGTATGTTAGATTCAGTAAATATAATTTGATAATAATATTACAGTCAAATAAAAGGTAACAGAAATTAACAAAGTATACATTAAAGCTAATATTCATTTGAAATAATAAGAAATAACTATTTATTTGTTGTGCTGGCAAAAGAAATTTCTAAAAGAAAAGGCTATGGAGAGTTCAAAACCTTGTTTGTCGCATATCCGTTACTTAAAATTACTAATGCTAAAGAAAAAATAAATAAATAAATTTCAGTTACAGAAATAAGTTAAGAGCACAACGAATCACAGTTAAAATTAATAGTCAATATTGGTTTTAAAAAAATAAATGTAAGCATTAATTTACTACAGCAATAATTTCCCATGGGAACTAAGAATGAATAATTTTAGGATATGTGTCATCACAATCATGTGAATGCTAATCAATTAGTCATATCTAAGTATTTGAGAAACATCCAAACATGGGGAAATGATACCTTTTGAACAATACTGCAATTTACAGATATTACTCATGTCATCTTCATGAAAAGACCCCATTGAAGAAAATTGCGATTTGTAGTAACCGCTCGCTGGGGGATATTACTCATGACGATAACATAGCATGATCCTACGGGCTGAAATCTAAAGGAAGAAGTACTCAACTATTTCAGGTTACAGTATTTACAGAAATTTTGTTCTTTCTGGTTTTTGTGTTGTGGATATAAAATTCAACTCTTTTGGAATATTCGCATTTAGAAGAACCATTCTGGAAAGACTGTAAGTAATTTCAATTATTTAGAATTTCTAGAATACATACAAAAGGTTTTGTAATCCATTTAACTGTGCATTTATTTTAATTTATTTTAAAATGCCGTAGAGACACCAGCATATAATTAAATTATTCAGAAAAGTTCAAAACACAGCCGCCACTAGACTCTACTCTACTCTAAGAATTTCCCCTTTAACAGGAAAGAAATACCTCAAAATGTATTGGGAAATTAGTACAGCCTTCTATAGAAGAAAAAAAGTGTGTGTTTCAGGGACACCAGTATATAATTACATTATTCAGAAAATCTCGAAACAGTGCCTCCATCACGACTTACTCTATGAATTCCCACATTTTAACAGGAAAGAAATACCCCAAAATGTATTGGAAAATTAGTACAGCCATCTATAGACAACCAAGCACAAAACATGATGAATGTGTCACCCTGGAAAATTCCAAGATATCTTATCTCAAAAACAGTGCCCACAATTCCATAGCCAAACCAAAACACCATGTGATATCACAGAGAGACATCTGTTCCCCAGAAATTTCCAAACACATAACGTTACGATTCTTATCTCTAAATATCACCCACAATTCAATAACCGACCAAAAACACCACGTGATGTCCCTGACAGACGACGGCCCCAGTGAAATTCCAAACATTATAACAACAAACATTCACTTCACGATATCTTAAATTGATTTGGTCAGAAGTGCCCAACCAATCACAGTGCAAATCCTTATCTCTACCATCACCTAATTCCATATGCGAACCAAAACACAAGAACTGACGTCACTGACAGACGAGGGCCCAGCGAAATTCTAAACATTTCAAACTCAATAACAACGAACATTCACGTCACGATTCCTTGTCTTATCTGGTCAGAAGTGTCCCACTAATCACGACATGCTAATATATCTTCCTTTCCATTCAAAACAACAATGTCACTTATTTACAACTAACAAATGACGTCACTTATTTACATCTGAAAACAACACACCCACGACACGATTTCTTATCTTAATCTTGATCTGGTTCAAAGTGTCCCACCAATCACAACACTAATCCTTATCTCTACCATCACCCATAATTCCATACGCGAACCAAAATACAAGACCTCACGTCACAGACACACATGCCCCCAGGGAAATTCCTAACATTCCAATCTCATGACGTCACGCTCACAATGACATCTTCTTCTTATCAACCAATGGCTTCACGATTCCTTATCTTGATCTGATTCAGAGTGGCTACCCTACTACTCTTGTTGACTAATAACGTAATGGAGCGACGTGTGCAGGCATTAACTTAAATTTTTCGCAACCAAATGTTGACGATGAAGAACACAATGTATAGCGAGTACATTTGGTACTGCTTGTTTCCAATGCTCTATGAAACCCCTGTGATGCCCTGTCATTAACGAAGCACCATCAGTAGCAGCAAAGAAAATATTACGAATAGGAATATCTTTCTCTTGAAAAAAGTTATTCATGATATTAAACATAGATTCGCCCTTTGTATTATCCGCTTCCAAGTTTTTAGCAAATAATTCTTGACAAACTTTTTCTTCTGTTGTGAATCGTACGCATGATAAGAGTAGCGGTTCATTATTTGGGAGAGTTGATTCATCGAGTTGAATGGAAAATTGGCATGTCTTCAAATAATCGCACAATGATTTTTCAGCCATTTCATCGATTCTTCTTTGCACTGAATTATTGCTCAAAGGAATTTTCCTGATGATATCTGATGCTGGCTTATGAAGCACAGTGTTTATTACTTCTTTTACTGCCAGCAAGATTAATTCCTCACCAATTGTGTGTGGTTTTCCCGCTTTTGCGATTAATAATGATATATTATAAGAAGCTTGTAATCCGCCATTATCTTGTTTAGTGGACGACGTAAAAAGTTTTGATATAGTTAGACGTTTAGAATATTTTTCTTTTAGTACTTGAAAATAGGACAAATCTTTATCCTTTTTGTCAGCATGCATTTTAGTCAAATACTCTTGTAGCCTAGAAGGCTTCACATTGCTTCATTTGAAAACACTTTTTGGCATATCAAGCACATGGGTAATAATTGTTTCGTAGGAGACTAAATAAAACCATATTTCAAATACTCAGTACTATACTGTCGACATTTTCTCTTATATTCAGGCATAATGAAGTAATAAAATTTGCAAAAATATTCACAAAATAAAATATTTAATTTACACTTTGGATGACTCCACCTTTGTATCACACTTTCGACTGATGATTGTTGGCAAAGCACATACAAAAAAATGAAACTTATTCCTAAACCACTGGTATTTATAGATTTGAAATCTAGCCCGAATCGACTTGCATGCATTGACTTGTTTGCGATACCATCGTACTCGTGCTTTGAACAAGTCACTGCAAGCACCCATATTCTTGTCATAACATGCTGAATTGAGTGAATTACCTACGTAATATTGGACCGACATACGACTAGTTAAGACTCGTCTGCTGCGTGGATAGACTAAAGCCTGTATGGCACGTTCAATTTTTACAATAGCAAAAAATGAATAAATTTTTTAAGTATATAAAAAATAGAAGTTAAAATATCCTGTATGACACGTTCAATTTTTTATTTTGCACGCAAGCGCATTTTGTTCGTCCGACCACGACATTGTCCGAATAATTATAAATAATAATTAATAAATAAAATAATTACACAAGATATAAATAACAAGCCTACAAAACATAACCACAGAAAACAGTATAATAAGTTTCGAATAATATTTGCTTTGTTTTTTCCCTCTAGTTAGCAATATAAGTTAGTACTAACTAGGCTAACTAAAATTTATGATTTTATTTCTTTCTTGCCATTATTATTTTTACTCGTAATATTAAATTATATAAAATTGGGTTTATTTTTGTAAAAATCAATTAGAAAAGTGGTTTTATATATTTTATATATATTTTGAAATGAAATATAACGAATATATTTAAATAATTGAAATAGAAAATTGATAAAAAAATTGATCGTGCAAGATGGGCATAAGATGAATTAAAATGCAATATTTAAATTTTAAATGATTATCTAATCGCAAAATCACGAAAATAATTAATTTTTAAATATATATTATTAATTTCTTCTATAAAGACCCGTAGATCGCCCCCAAATGCTTCTTATCCCACTATAGTCCCCCTAGAAGGTTTCAGCGCCCACTGGGGGGCGGTACTACCGCCCACTTTAGGGACCTATAAAGCTACAGATATTCCGGAATGAATCTGTATAGCATTTGTATGCATAGACATGTAATAGATTATGAGCTCAGTGGGTTGTTTATCCTCTTCTAACAAGGAGAAAAATAATCGTGGTAGTCCACATTTACAACAGTTTTAATGAGTGCTAAGAGATCAAATTTACGTATTTTTTCGTACTGAACACTGAAATTTTAGAGTCTTCTCTTAAATGATCTTTTGAAAAGAAAAGTAAAAACCAATCCATGGGCGTTTTAATGAGAAATTGTCTTCAAAATATAGAATATCCACTTATAAAACAATCTTGTTAGTCAAATAAAATGAACGTGGGAGTGTTTGTAGGATGTTGAAACCAAGTCTTGATGCAAGTATATTTTCTGAAAATAATAATAATAAAATATCGATATTGATGAAAAATTAATTAAATCAGTTATAAAATAAACGGAAGATATAAGTCGAAATGAAATTAAGGTATACGTGAATTTAAAATATTCATGTGCACCATTTTTTTTTTAACATGGAACATAACCATTACGGTATTTTGGAGTGGATAGAATGACTGGAAGTCCGAAAATTTTAGTAATGATAATGGATCATTAAATGTAAAATCAACTAATTAAAAATAAAAAATTGAATCTGCATAATTCTGTATTCGGGTGAAAGCGTTTCTACTATGAAAAAAAAAAAAAAGCCTCTCAGTTTACAAATAATTAAAAATGACTAAATTTGAAGCCAAAAAGTTTTGGAAGGGAACCAAATAAAAATTTTAACTTTTTATGAGAGACACTCTTGATAGGCTATAAAGCAAAATTGGCCAAATTATGGAATCAATTTTTTTTTTTTTTGGACTTCAAAGTCGGCCATTTTTAATATTTTGCAAAATTTGAGGCATTTATTCATAGAAGAAGGGCTACGATCATAAAGATGGTTCGGGACGTATTTCTCCAAAATGTATAAACGAAACACACACACACACACACTACAGGCTCGTGAATTCAACCAAGAGCCTGCAGGGAAAGTATAAAATGGGGTCAAGAGCACTTAGAACAGCGCTTCCCAAACTGTGGGCCACGATCCACTTGGGGGCCGTTAGTTTTGTTGAGAGGGGCGTTAAATAATGAAAACAAATTTAAAATGTTTTAAGACTAAGTGTGCTATGTCAAATGTGTATGTAAAATGCTAAAAATATAATATTTGCATTTGATTTTTGATATTTGCTGTGTATGTTTTGTATTGAATATAAATACAATAAATATTATAATAATATATGTCTGTATTACGATTTTTTTTTCGATGGGGACCGTGAAATATTTTAATTTTTCCAAAGGGCCTTTACATCCATAAGTTTGGGAAGTACTGACTTAGAAAACCAAAGCAGGTGGCCTCTCTCTTAAAAATAATTAATTTGTCTGAAAATGCAAATAACAAATCAAAAAGTACGCAATCTTGAACATTAAATCGGCAGTAAAAAATCAGAAATTAGACAATATGGAAATATTAAACTTTTTTTTATTTTCAATTATTTTACTGTAAAAAAAAGTTCAGTGGCAAGGAATTAAAAATAACAAACATTACATGGAATATTTACTTTATGTGAAATGTCCCTGGCAACTGTATAGCAACGAAACTTTTTCCACGTCGAAAATAGATTAAAATAATAATAATAACAACAACACTGAAAAATAGGAAGGACATATGTTTGCTTCTTTTTCTCATGACGTTACCAGCATGTAAAAGTAGCGATTCAAGTCAAATATGATGCTATACTTAAAGCCATAAGTCGCAATAAAAGTCAGCAGGGAAGAGTCATAAAACTCGTCCACTGCAAAAAATTGAATTACGTTAATAGCACCCTACTAAGTGAAGCAATGTATCGTTCATAAAAAAAAAAGTATTCGTTATTTTCATCTTCTAGTAAAATAAAAAATTAAATAACATTACAACTCATACTGTTCTCACGTCATTCATAATGAAAGTATTCAGTGTTTTATTCTATTCTAACAAAAGATTTTTTTTTTCATTCTGACAAGAAAATTTCATACACAGAGATTTATTTTTTTAAGAAACTAATAAAAAATTTTTAATAAATCAGCTTTGTAATAAATTATAAAATTAAAATTTACTGTATACAGACTTGGATTGAACTACCAGTATGGTTACTCCTTTTTTTGTGTAAATTAATATTTGCAATATTAAAAATACTAAAAATACTAAAATATTAAAAAGAACAGTTTCTTTAAAATTATCTTTAAATTACATTAAAGATAATAGTAGTGGTAGCGATGATTTAAAAAAGAATGCGTAACATATCGTCAAATATCACATTACAAGTTTGGACAAAATGACTGATTTCAGGACAGCAAAAGTTAGTCAAGCAAGCAACAGTACAAATTTATAGTTGTTTATTCAGAACAGCTTATCTGCAAATTGATAGGGGGCGCTCTAGCGCCACAATTTGGCATGGGAAATTGTTCATTTATCTTTCATTAATCCTAAATTAGTTACATGGCAATCCTGTGCGTACAGCCTTTATTTCCACTCGCTATTACAATATTTAAGAATTTTTATATCCCTTCAAGTAACGTGGATGTCGTAGGCTATTTTTCATCTACACACAAGGACACAAAATGAAACCGCAATCATGCAGGAAAAGAATGTACAAGCTCATTTCCGGGTTCCACTGTAAATACACCGAAGGTCATCTAACGAGTTCCTAATTAACATATCATAATTGACTAATGTAGAAGCAGGTGCTACAGATAATGCTTTGATGTGATAGACAATTTAATAACAAGAGGTGATGCAATAATGAAAATTTGGATCCAATTCAAAATCGTGAAATATTTCTGGATGGCGCAATATCTAAATTTTTCAAAGATTATTGTAAACATTTCCTTTTGACATCATTTCCCAATAATTATCATTTATATATTTTTTGTATTTTTTGATTAATCCTTTTCAGTTCCTTTTAAAATAAACGCGAAAGTGTTTATTTTAAAATTTAAAATTATGACAAAAAAAATTATCTGAAGAAGTCGGTGAGACGGAAGAAAGGTCAAAGAGTTTTGAATTTCAAAGATCTTGAGCAAGATTAAGTTTATCTTCCACGTAAAATGATATTCGCAAATATTTATGCCCACAACAGGATTCGAGTTTGGTGAGAGGATGCTCTGACCTTTCGGCCAAGCAGACCAGCTGAAAGGCCGCAATAGATGAAGTGTTTTACATTTTTGCTTCGATTCACTACTCGGAATGAAAATATTTTATTTTTTATTTCCCATCACCACCAGATTCATTTTTTCCTTCTTTGGGAGATCGCAGTGGTAGTTTTGTAGCGTAGGAAGTGGTATATTTGAGAGATACATTCATTACTATATAGTATGTGCTAAAATGCAAAAAAAAAAAAAAAAAGTAATAATAATAAAGAACAAACACTGCAAATATAATTCATGATGGTACAAAATAAGTGAATATTGAATCCAACATTATTTCATAGCCAAATATAGAAATTACAAGAGTTTCGTGCCGAATATATATAGAAACTAAAAGTTTCGGCGGAGGCAAGCACAAGTAGTGCAACGTTGGGCAACTCGTAGCAAAGGTGGGGCAAGCTACACAACATTTTCCTTAGTATTTTCCATAAATGTAAAGCACATCTCCTAGAGGATATGTATATGATAAAAATAAGCCTTTGGCTCTCTGTTTCAGTAACACATGGTTTATTTATTTTCAGTTACAATCTAGAAATTATTGAACAAAGAATAAAACAAACAAACAAACAAACTATACTATACTGACATCGGAGGTCGTGGTATCTCTCAGATAAGATTTACTGTCAAACATCATAAACCTTTACATAATATGTGTTAAACCAAACTGACAGCAAAAAAAAAGTGCGGAATATCACTTAACATATGAATACACAGCTACTCATGATCTTCACCTTATACAATAGATAGGTTAAAGAATATTCATGTTAACAATTAGCATGTATCTGTCAGATCAGATGCGACCTCCAGAGTGTTAATAAAAGAAGCCTACTTAAATCTACCTCATGAAGATTGTTTCATCCTGATGTTACAACATCGTAAAAGTTGGAGATCAAATAGATCAAATGTATACAACCATACTTTCGGATACGATAGGAAAAAAATTAGTTCTGCTTTACAGTGAGGTGTGTTCTAACGAAGCTGTTCTAGTGGTGATAAAGGGGATATATTTAAATACGCTACGGCAGACGAAAACATGTTCGTGTGCTAAATTTAATGGAACGTATTATTGGTTGATGAGAATACTTCTGCAATCATTAATTCTTTTAAAGGACTAATTGACTTCTTAGTCGTGTTCATTAATTAAGGAGATTATATATATATATATATATATATATATATATATATATATATATATATATATATATATATATATATATATATATATATATATATATATATATATATATATATATATATATATAATATATAAGTAATAATATATAAGTATATAAGTAAATATATAAGAATTTTAGGTAAGAAGGGTAGTTATTTTAAATGAAAAATTTCGAACCGCTTGTTGGTAACTACCTAAGTAATTCGCCTGCTCAAAGAGTTCTGTGCGCATGCGCACTCTTACCATTTTAATCAGTTATTAGCTTCACTCCATTTATATCGGATTTAATACTAAAATCTTTAACTTGAAAGGACTTGGCACGTGTGCACTTTTCAGTGTATTCCTTCTTGTCACATTAAAACTATTCTCATAAACAATCTGTTATCTGTCATAATTATAATACTCGACTTGAAAATCAGTCACTAATTAGTTGAGTTCAGTTAATCTCTTCCACTCTAAGAGAGCATTGTGTTGGCACAGAGCACGTTTAAAAATAATATATCAAAATTATTTTAATATCTTAAATTGCATCTTTACAATTTAAAAAAAAAAATTAAAAAATTTCAGATTAATTGAAGATTTTGAGTTAAAAATTAAATATTTGTTAGCACACAGGGGGAATCGACCTTGAGATTCGGTGATTGATTCATTCAATCCAATACTCTTGGAGGGTAATGGATGGCAATGTTGTAGCCAACGAAGTTTTAACTGAGGCTCGGCTATTGCTGTTACCTTCTTGCCATGATCAGAGCTTTAATCGCAATAACACCCTATCCCTACACTGTCCTCTATAGATAACGGGGAAGATGAAAGCATTCTTGCTTCGCCCCTTTAAGCCAGTCCTTATAAGGACTATAAGGATATATTTATTTAAATATTTCAAAAAAAAATTGATTGGAGATTACGAGTTGAGTGATTAGAATTGGAATGAATGTGATGCCGCCAAATGATCGTGAGTTACAAATAACTGATTTTTCGAGTCTGGATTACTCCGCTTCTCTTTACCAAAAGAACTGTTACCAGCAGGATAGTGAAGTGACCCTGAAGATTGTACTGCCTATGTTCCTACCAGCACCCGCCCAGGTAAAGGTAAGCTTTAAGCTTTTTACGGAAGTTCCCCGGGCTCTCTCCTGATCCCTGCCCTGTGCCCTTAAGTTGTCTTCCGCCTCTCGAAGGAGATTTCAACTGTCGGCCTACACTTGGCAGAAGAAAGGGACAAGGCAGGTTCTGAACCACCAACCAAAACAGCACAGTGACTAATATACACACGCTAAAAATTGAGAGCGTTAAAGACTTTCTGCAATACATAAATAGAGACGAAGCTTTAGAACTATTTAAAGTACTCCTACAAAAGTTCGACACGGAATGGCCAGGCTACCTAAAACTGTATACACAAGCAGAGGGACCCGAAGAAGACCACGAAGATATCACAGAACAAAACATTACCCTCCCTCCACCCGAGGACAACAGACAGACAGAACCAACAAAAGAAGAACACACAAGCAAAAGGCGCAGGACTGCAGACGACCCCATGGAAGTAGAGGCGCCACAGAATCAATCTCGGGAAATAAAGAAAAGGTCCCCCCGGCAATCCTCCGAGACAAACAAAAGTGGACCTCCTTTTCAAAATCGCTTAGAGAAGAAATATCAACTTCTCCTGTGCCAGAAACATAGACGAGGGAGTAAAGATCCAACCTGAAACAGTCACAGACTACCGAATGATGACAAAAATGCTGGACTACTCCATGCTACCTTTTCACACATTTGCTCTGGCTAGTGAAAAGAACCTGAAAGTTGTGCTCAGAGGATTTGCCAAGAGAATTACGACCGACGAGGTCACTGCCGATCTAGTCAACCTAGACCTGACCCCAGTTAAAGTGAGCAGAATGCAGAGATCATACAGAAAACCTATGTCACTAGTAGTGGTAGAAATATCCAACACCCAAAAAAGGATATACGAACTAACAAATATATGCGGGCTGAAAATCACAGAGCCACCAAGAAAGAAAGCATCGGCAGGACAATGCCATAGATGCCAAAAGTTTGGACATGCCCAAAAGAAGCTCTGTAAAGCAGCCTACAGATGTCTAAAATGTGGTGAAGAACATCAGACAAGCACCTGCACCAAGCCGAAAACAACACCGGGACGCTGTGCTAACTGCGGAGGACCTCATCCCGTTAATTAGAAGGAGTGCACTTCCCATCCGAAAAATCGCGGTATAACAAGAAATAACATCATCCCTCCTCCCTGCAAAGACCTCACTAACAGGCAGGCAACTCTCCCACCATCTCACATCACCTCAACAACACAGGAGAGAATACAACCAACCAACATAACAAAAACGTATGCCGAAGCTGCATGACCTAAGACTCCCCACATCCTACAAACAGCGAGGCTCCAACTTAGAAACAATCTTAACTGCTTCGCTCGCCGCCATGCTGCAAGAATTCACGAAAGAGATTCCTACAAGGAACCCAGTCCATATTAACAGCCCTCTGCCATGAGTAGAAAACTCAAACCAAACTCTCTAAAGATTGTGGCTTGGAACGCAAATGGAATAACAAACAAAATCCTGGAACTCCAAGAATTTGCATCCAGATACAAACCTGACATCATTCTAGTTAATGAAACGCACCTTAGACCAGCAAATAACCCAAGACTCCGAGGCTTTTCCATGTACAGAAAGGATCGACTTAGTGCAAGAGGTGGAGGTATAGCCTACTATATAAAAAGCTACCTAAACCACAACACATTACCTGACCCACCAACTATGAACTTAGAGGTGATCGGAGTGGAGGTACACACCAGCAACGCAGGCAGTTTAAAGATTTACGCAGCTTACAACCCTCCCAAAATCCCACTACTGATAAATGACCTAGACTCCATCCTCGGATCCAAAGACTATTATCTTAGCAGAGGATCTCAACTCCAAACATACAGCCTGGTTTAGCTCGTCCATGAATACCAAAGGTCACACTTTATACAACCTACGCAATGCACAACTCTGCTATCGTGGTTGAAGCTACCGACCCCAATCATCACAGCCCAACAGGAAACTCAGATGTTCTGGACATCACAATACTCAAAACCATCCCATAACAATACCAACTAGAAACAATAGAAGAACTTTCATCAGACCACAACCCCATTCAGCTCAAGCTAGGTAATCAAGAACAACTCTCGCCCCAGCACTCCTTTATAGCATGGGACAAACTCACAAAAATTCTACCAGAATACATCGGTCAACACAAAAAAAGAAAATATAGGTATAGCCATAAACAGGCTAACAAGCCAAATGCAAAAAGCAGTAACCTCAGTAACGCAAACCACTGTCCACCACTCGACCAATAGGATTCCAGAAGAAATCATGAACCTGATTAGAACCAAGCAAGAAAGAGATATTACAACACTAGAGCCCCACAGGACAAAACAACACTAAACAATCTCAACAGAAAAGGTCTACAAAACCACAGAAATGGAAAACCAAATTAGCCACAATCAACTCAGAAGATCACTCATTATGGAAATTCCTAAAAATCCTATGTACCAAAAGTCAACCCTTACCTCCTATACAAACCAAACAAGGAATAGCACACACAGACAAGGAAAAGGCAGAAGCCCTTATAGACAACCTGGAGGAGCAGTGCAGCCCGTCGAACATCTTCATGTACAAAATTCATCGCCAGGTCAGGAAAGCATTAAGTCATCCCACTGATAACCCAGATCTCTCTCACTACCCCAGGGGAAATAACTAAAATCATAGCACAACTGAACAACAAAAAGGCTCCAGGCCCAGATGGCATCACTAACAGAATATTGAAGTTGCTACCAAGAAAAGCAATAATACACATTGTTAACATCACAAATGCAATCATCAGATTTCAGCACTTCCCTACAACCTGGAAAACAGCAGATATCATACCTATAAAAAGCCAGGCAAGAACCCCCAACTTCCAGAAAGTTACAGACCCATCAGCCTCCTATCAAGTCTTGGAAAAGTCACAAAAGGTTATCCGCACCAGGCTACAAGCAATCACTGACAAGCTCGGAATTATCCCAGATGAGCAATTCGGATTCGGCAAAGAACACTCCACAGTACAACAAATACACCGATTAGTGGAATACAGAGGCTCTTTAACTGGAACCTGGACACAGCTTCGGTCATCATCGACATAGCCAAGGCCTTTGATAAGGTATTCATTAGGGCCTTCTCTACAAACTGATAAAATTTAAGTTTCCAATAAAATTAGTTAAATTAATTAAAGTATATCTAAGTACAGACACATGCAAATCAAACTAAACGGAACAGCATCAACCAGACGCAAGATCCGTGCAGGCGTGCCACAGGCTCGCTCTTAGCACCTCTACTGTTCCCGATCTATGCAGTTGATATCCCCTCAAACCCGAGAAATATCATCAACGCACTATATGCGGATGACACTGCGATACTATCAAGATCTCTCAGCCATCAAATGGCAATTAGAATATGTGCAAAGAATTGATTATGTGAAAAGAATTATTGAATAATTGCACATATTTGCAATATGTGCAAGTAATTGCACAACTCTACCCCCTGACCAACCGCAAAAGCAAATTTGTTCTACAAAACAAGCTAACTCTGTACAAAACTGTAATTCGCCCACTTATCACCTACACTTCTCCAGCATGGAGTCATACCTCAAAAACTAACATACAGAAACTACAAAGAATCCAGAATAAGTGCATCCAGAATAAGAGCATCTAGGATCTAAGAATGATCCTGGATGCTCCATGGTACATAAGAAACTCCCAGATCCATCGAGTCTCATCTCCGTGATTTAGCTGAAAAATTCTTTTCCAAAGGCAACCCTGCACTCAAATTCCACTGATCAAGCAAACTAATAACTCCAGTTAAGCAGTAGACTGCAAATATAAAAGATCAAAATCAATTCTACTACAAACCGAACATAGCTAACTTCAGGCCCCAAGAGGGCGAGCAAAAAGCTCAATAATACCTCATCCATTGTATCATGTACACAGATAAAGGGGAACAAGAAAAGCATTTTTGCTTCACCCATTCAGCCAGTAACGTTATAAGTTATATATTTCAAATTTAAAAAAGTTTTGTGAGCACTTAATTTTCAATTCAAAATCAATTAATCCGAAAAAAGTTTATTCTTTTTTAAACATTTTAACCCTCGGGAGGTCGCATATGATCTGATAGATACATGCTAATTGTTAACATGAATATTCTTTAATCTATCTATTGTGTAGGTTGAAGAACATGAGTAGCTGTGCATTCGTATGTTACGAGTGATATTTCGCACTTTTTTTTGCTGTCAGTTTGTAAAGGTTTATGATGTTTGACAGTAAATGCTATCGAAGAGATGCCGCGACCTCCGATGTCAGTATAGTATAGTTTAGTTGTTGTTTTTTTTTATTCTTTGTTCAATAATTTCTAGATTGTAACTGGAAATAAATAAACCATCATGTGTTACTGAAACAGAGAGCCAAAGGCTTATTTTTAAATCATACATATCTTCTAGGACAGTGTTTCTCAAAGTGTGGTACGCGTACCCCAGGGGTTACGCGAAAGGTCATTAGGAGGTACGTGGCAATTTTCGGCTATGCATAATTAAAGGAGTCATTATATTTTTCAACAAACAGTGCAAGTTGAAGGAAATTAGTTTCCTTCGGTTGAAGGAAATTAGCATTTCAACTCAACTGTTGAAATGCTAATTTGTCTTTGATTCGCGCGATCTTTTGTTAATACCGCACCAATCATATGCGGTTCTTCGCTGCTCTGCGTATCTCAAGTCTTGTAAATTACTGATAATATTTGTTTCAAATAATGGGAAAGAAGAAGACGCTATTTGGGTAGATGACTTTGACGATGCACACAAAGAAACTGTTCTCGATGCCAAAAGTAGTGATAGCGAGTAGGAGCTTCTTGGTAAATCGCACCTTTTTCAGTTTTTTTCTGAAAATTTTAGTTTCCGAAAATTCCCGCACGTATCTCGCAACACGAATTTTTAGCTTTACAGTTGTAGCCGTCTAACTTCATAAAATTAAAAATCAGAATGCAGATTCAAAGCAGTGCTGAAATTTAAACAATGCTGGATTATGCCACGTTCTGTTGTTCACGTTCATGATGTCCGAGGTCTGACTGAGGTATATTTTTTTATTAAAGCTGACCAAACTTGGTGGAGGATTAATCCTTGATTTTTATTGCATTGTGTTGGTATTTTAAGCATGTTTGTGGCTTCTTTAAATTTCTTTATATAACGTTATAGTGCATCTGGATCAAATGAAATTGATAAGAGTGTGTCATCTGACATCTCTAGAGAACCAAAATTTAAAAATAAATCTTATTTTTTGTTTACGTGAACATATAAATTCAAATAAAATAGAAATTTAATTTTAATTAATATTTTAAATTAATTTATTCTTTTAATTAATTTTTATTAATTAGGGGGTACTTGGTAATAATGAAAATTTAAGAAGGGGTATACTGATATCTGAAGTTTGAAAAACACTGCTCTAGGAGATGTGCTTTACATTTATGGAAAATACTGACGACAGTGCTCTTGAGCTTGCCCCACCTTTGCAACGAGTTTCCCGGTATCGCACTACTTATGCTTGCTTCTGCCAAACTTTTAGTTTCTATATTTTCGGCACGAAACTCTTGAGATAATATTGAAATAACGTTGGATTCAGTATTTATCATATATATTTCTGTCGTACACATCCTCTAGGACAGTGCTTCCCAAACTTCTAAATGTTAGATCCTCCTTTGCAAAAATTAAAATATTTAACGGCCACCCTCGAAAAAAAAAATCGTAGAGAGATATATTATTATAATATTTATTGTATTTATATTCAATACAAAACATACACAGCGAATATTGCAAAAATCAAATGCATATATTACATTTTTTACCTCTTACCCTTTGGTTCTGAAGACAATGCGGGCTATTAAAATATGAAATACTGTCCTTTTATTTTTGTGAGTCTGTTTCTGCTTCTTCTGATTGTTCATGGGAATTTTTTTTTCAATTTTTTTATCAGCCACTTATCCATCTCAGGGTTATGTTTTTTAATGTAGAATAGATCAAATAATATCACCACTTACCGATACTGGCACACTACAGACTGATAACATGAAATTAGTGAATATTACCTGAATAAGGGAATCCCCAGACCAGGAACATTTTTCTTTTGTGACTTTTCTCCCTTTACGGTAATTAAGCCAAACGCGAAACAGACAGCAAAGGCAGGTTATTAAAACGTGCATATGATTGGTGCGGTATTGACAAAAGATCGCGCAACCGAAAGATAAAAGCATAGCTGACAA
The DNA here is from genome assembly GCF_054136105.1 of Typopeltis vanoorti. Classification (NCBI taxonomy): domain Eukaryota; kingdom Metazoa; phylum Arthropoda; class Arachnida; order Uropygi; family Thelyphonidae; genus Typopeltis; species Typopeltis vanoorti. The sequence goes on along the minus strand of NC_143557.1, from coordinate 119,919,563 downwards.
TTGAGTTGAAATGCTAACTCTCTTCAACCGAATTCCATATGTGAAACTGCCATAACATTCATTATATATATATTACTTAGTTTTAACACTTTTACGAATTTTATCACGTTCGGTTGAATTTTATTGCTGCCTTGGGAAATAGAACTCAGACACATCTAATTAATAACAATAGTTTTTAGTTAGATACTGTGTTTGTCCATGCAACATATGGTTTTGTTTCAGTCTATGCAGCATAGTTTCTGTATGAGGGGACATGTGATTCATTAATTAGTGTGTTTTTATCGCAGTTGTCTCTAATTGCACTATTTGTTGAGAAATATATTACACAGACTCTTCATACCTCATTCACTGGCATAATAAAAGTACTTGTTTTTATTGTCTCTGCAGTATAGTGGCTGTTAAGGAGGGCGTGTTTGTTGCTTACCGCTGCAAGCTAGTTACTATCTCCCCACATGAACTTGTTTAAGCTTTTTTTCATGTGTGAAGTATATGGGAAACTTTTATTGGTGACAGAAAACTAGCTCGGATGACAGTGATAATATAAAACGAGTTTTGATATGTATATAAAGTCAATATCAACAGTCCCTGATTACGAATGAATGCGTGATGAAAGGGACAGGAAGATTTGGAGCTTCCTTGGAGAGCATTCGAAGTAAATACAATTAACCACTGCTTTGAAATGAAACATATGAATAAGCAATATTTACTAATATTCATTAAGCACCGAAATACGCAGGAAGCAAAGTTTGTGAACCAACACCAATGTGTGAATTTTTCCATTAAAATATAAAAATAACGAAAAAGAAATAATAAAAGTTAAATACGTTTCTTTTAAAATAAAAATATCTACTTAAGTCTTAAAATATTTTAAATTTGTTTTCATTATTTCACGGTCCCCCTCAACAAAACCTACCGCCCCCGAGGGGGCCGCGGCCCACAGTTTGGGAAGCGCTGCTCTATGAGATGTGCTTTACATTTATGGAAAATACTAAGGAAAGTGGTCTCTAACTTGCTCCATCTTTGCTTTGAGTTGCCCCACGTTGCACTACTTATGCTTGTTCTGCCGAAACGTTTCATTTTTATATATATATTCGGCACGAAACTCTTGTAGTGTCTATATTCGGCAATGAAATAATGTTGGATTCAATATTTACTTAATTTGTACCATCATGAATTATACTTGCAGTGTTTATTCTTTATTTATTATTATTTTTTTTTTTGCATTTTAGCACATACTAGTAATGAATGTTATTTCCCAGATATACCGCGTCCTACGCTGCAAAATTACCACCGCGACCTCCCCAGTGTTAAAGATACAATTGGGTAATGGTAATGGTTAACCAGGGTAATGGATGGCAATGCTGTAGCCAATGAATTTTAACTGCGGCTCGGCTATTGCCGCTACCCAGCCCTAAAAGCCTTATTTAGCTATAAGCTCCAGGCAGGAGCTTATAGCTAAATACCACCCCATCCACACATTTTCTTCAATCAGATGAAGGAATGAAGAGTCAAGGACTCATTCCATCTCCCCCCCCCAAAAAAAAAAGTTCTGTTCTTGATCTTTAAGAGATGCTTGTGCTATGAGAGGCTTCTTTTAATTTACACAAAACACAAGGAATAAATAATACCATTTAATTGTGACATTGGTGAGTAGATCTCTTAATTGGCACAGGCAGAATCCATACTGACGGTCATTTATTAGTTGGTTATCTTCTAAGTAGCGCAGGAGTTGGGTATTGATAGTTTTCTCCGATACTTTACAGAGGACTAAGGTAAGAGAGATTGGCCGATAGTTTGATGGTAAAGATTTATCATCTTTCTTCTGAATGGGTTTAACATGACTCAAGTTTCCAGGGTGTGAAGTAGAATCTAGTGGAGAAGAGAACCTAATCAAACTACATAGGACAGGAGTCCATTCTGGCACACAAACCTTCAGGACAATCGTAGTAATGATATCAGGACAGGAGAAGTTTTGTGTCTAATTTGTACAATATTCTTTTGATCTCTTTCTGGAAAAGGAAGGAAATTTGCTTTTTCTGTAGGTGGTGACACAATAGAGCAGTTCTGGGTGCAACAGGGGTGAGAGAGGTGTTGGACAAAAATTATGACTAATTTCATTGGAAAGAGACCAAAAGGCTTGGCCGCCATTTGGAGGACCGAAACAATTTCAAGAAGACTAGAAGTTGTTTCTGGCTTTGGCATAATCACTAAAGGAAGATGGAGTCATTGATGAAAAATCGAGCATTTGTGCAGCCTTGACCTTTTTTTGGAGAAGGCTTGGATAAAGAACGACAGTTTAGGGTAGTATGGGGAATGTATGTTTCCATGCCAGTAAGGATACTTTCAATGATACGTTCGGTGCATGTTTGGGTTGGAAGGCTGAAAACAATAGTCCAGAATGAGGCATAAAAATCATGAAGGGTCATCCTATTATAATGCCATACTTCTCTTGATTGAGAATAGCTGTGTGGACATTGTTCCGGTGCAGAGGAGATAAGTGCTAGGTTGTGGTCTGAATTACCTATGGGACATGCAATCCCGATGTACTTGACAGAATCACTATTGAAGAAGAGATCTCTTTCTGGATATTTGTGGTATCTGTGGTATTTGTGGAGTGATTAAGATTATCTAGTATTTTGGTAAGCATGTGAACAATTTGTTTAAGATCGTTAGTGAAGGCAAATGGCTCAGCATCTCCTGCCCGCTTGGTTTGTGCAAGTGGAAGAGGGAAGCCAGTTGGTGTTGTGATCATTATTAAAATCTCATCGGAGGAGAATTTTGCTGCTAGGAAACTGAATAAAATCAGTGACCAAAAACAAAGTTAAAGAGATTAGAGTGGTTGGTGGCATTGGGAAATGAATTTGACTGAGTGGGGAAGAGAAATTTTCAACTTAAGGTGAAAGTCGGGCGATTCTAGGTTGGATACTCTCTGGTATGGTACGTCAGAATGAATACAGGCACAAATGCCCCTTGCATCGAATGGAGTCCAAGAGTAATGGGAAAATCGAAATGAGTGATTTCTTGGAGGGATAAGATTTCGGTTTCTGCTAGGAAACGTAGGTGAGATTTTGCAGAATTGAAATGGTAGTAAACATTGGGGTTGGAGAGTAGAGACCACGTATGATTATGAAGTGAATATTCCATAATATTTATTGTGAAGCATACAGTTTAGCTTCCATTCTACTCATTGCAAGTGATAGTTTCTTTGGCTCAAATTTCTTTACTGATGCTCTTATACCAACAGGTTTAATGGCTGAGTGTAAAGTTCCATCAAACGTTTTGTTAAAGAGCTTTACATTATGTTTTTTATTATTATTTTCATGAAATAGCAATAAATACTCTAAAACTTAACCATATCTCCTCCTACACGTTTTTACTGGAGACAGCTTCTAATCATCCTTCATCTATAATTAAAAACTGGTACGAAATTCATATCCAACCTTGTTAGAAGCAGCATATTATATCTTTCATAATTTAAGGACACACCTAAGGAAATAAGAGTGGTCTTTTAGATGTATTAACTAAACAGTACATCATATTTATACATTAAAAACTCATATGCTTTTAGGCGTTAGTATTGCTTTGGTGCAGAAACTCATGTCGAAGCTTCTATTCTCACAAGGTTTACACGCTTGGCTATAAAATGTCAATGAATATTTGTTCTCTGCTTTGTTGACATAATTTCAATGTTCAGTTGAAGCCCTGTCGACTCCTTTATTCAACGAATACGACTAATAAACTCAGCATCTTTACCTCACAATGGCTACTCTAATAATTGAAGGTTGCCGGAAGTCAATTAACTCTTGAAAAGAAGAGTTCGTGATTGTAAAAATATTCTCCTCCAGTAATTACCAGGTATATTAAAGCACAGAAGCGAACAACATGTTTTCGTCTACTGCAGCATCTTGAAATATCAAACAAGTAGAAGAGCTTCGTTTGAAGCGCCATCTCTTTGAAAGCCACGACCACGTTTTTCTTATTGTCTCGAAGAGAATGTTTTCAGTATATTTCGGACACTGATCGCCAACTTTTGCAATATTGTAAGTAACAACAAGAGGAAATGATCTTAATGAGCTCTTGTTGAGTTAGGAAAGGAGAAGGATTAAGTAGGATTCTTTTTATTCTCAAAATGTTTTACAATCGATGTAAACAAAATCATTAAATTTCGAAATTTTCAGACTTAAAAAGATTTTATGTTTATTTCTGTTTATATATTAAGATTGGATTATGAAAGTCCATCATCAATTGCATCTTAACAACGGTTCATCGAATTGGCGCACACACAAACGCGAAAAGTTTTAATTTTATCTAAATATGAAAAACAATTACATTTGATTTCTGGCCAACGCGACAAATGACTATGAGAGTAATGAACTTCTGCGCATGTCCATGAATAACAATTGCTGAAATCGAGGAGATTTCACCAATTGTAATTTATGCTATTTATTATTTTTTTTGTTATTGTTATTTTTTACCTATATGAAAATATAGATAAAAATTAAAAAAAAAAAAAAAAAAGATTGAAAATAGGAGAATGCTGAAACAAAAAAAAATAAATAAAGGATGGAATCCTTTATTCATTTAACAGCAGCACATACTGCTAGAAATTAAACAGGACGGGAATTATATGTTTAGCTTTCAATAATCTTAACAAGAAAACCGAATCGTCATCAAAATCCAGGATGAAGATTTAGTTAAATCAGAATACAAATGACTTTTCAGTCTAGGTGGAAAAAATAAACTAAATGACGAAAGCAACTAAAAAAAAAACTGCCTTCAAGATGACGGGCATTTGAAGCATTTAAAGACCTATTTGGATCTAAAGACCTAAAGATCAATGTAGCGTTTGGAAATATGACTGTCATATCCATTATTTTATCCATTGAGGCCTTGTATCAAAGACAAGGGTTTCTTCATGTCCTTTCATATTTCATGTATATATAGGAAACTCCGTTATCCATCCTGTAGAGTGTTGAAGTGCATTTTCAACAGCACTAGGATGACCGAAGAAAGACCATTAAAAGTTCAATTCTAGTCGCCGACTAGAGGAACTTTTTCTTGGCCTTTCTTCGGCCGGTTTCTGAGTTAGTTGATCTATACCAGAAGTAAGTTCTCTAGAAAATGTTTATTCTTAATTCCATCTCAAACCTGGGTGTAAGAGCTTGATAATGTCAGCAATGCGAAGCTAAAAATTGCTTCTGGTGACTAATTGGATGCAAACTAGAATCAAGGACATCGCGGCATGTTTTGCAAGCAGCAATCTTATAGGCTTCTTCCCTTTGTGATTTGACTGAACGTTTCCTCTTGGATCGTTCACTGGGTGACATGGTGGATGGTTCTCTCATCCAAATTTTCTCAGAAATGCCAGACTACTAACGTTTTGTTCTTTCCCTTACAAATCAATGATCTTCTCTCACAAACGTCCAATCGTATTCATAGCTTTGTTGAAGAGTACCCTGTATTCCTTTTCGTCATTCGTAAAAACTTATAGTAATGGCATGGCTAAAGTTTCAAGATCTTCTATGGCCAATGTCTTAAATATCCATCTTCTGGTCCAGTAACGCATTCAGGATTTAATCTTAAAGGGGGCCCGAGCACTCAAGATTTAATCTTGGGGATGACGAGTTGAGTAGACGATTTACGAATACACACTACGCATCGCATACGACCTATAACTGAACATCTGCAGTGTTCGCCAATACATGACAAGTAGTATAGAAATAGACAACAAAAATTTTAAAAAAAATTTTAATTAGGAAAAGATTTTTAGAAAATTTTCTAGTGTTTATTTCCTTTTTCTATGGGAGGGAAGGGCCCTCGGCCCCCTCCCTGGGTGCGCCACTGTTCTGGCCATTCTCAAGTGGATGTAAATAATTTAGTAAAGTAGTACGACGCTAAACATAATCCTGCCTTATTTCCCTGAAGAAAGCCAGTGCCTCACTGTTGATAATACTCCGTTAATCAACCAAGATAATTTTTAGCCGATGTTCACATCTACCATATCGTGACAGTAACGCATTATGTGCATACCGTAAGATATCTTCATCCTCCAAACAGCTTTGTATTCTTTTTTTTTTTTTATTCTAACATTTTTTTTCCTGCTGAATTTTTAACATTATGTTTTATAAAAACAAATGCATAGTGGAAATGTCAGTCTGAATAAACAATATTTCCCAAAAATAATGCAGATACTTTAAATGCAAATATTTTCCCAGACCAAAATTGACAGGTGAAAACTATCGATTTTGGCCTGTGCGCATGCGTGCCCATCTCATGTCAATCAGTCAAGATGGCGATAATTGAATTACAATATTAATAGTTGAGTCACTGTTAAATGTGTTTTGAGGCCCACAGAATTCGCGTTGGCGATTAGTGTCTAAAGAGAATTTCGACTCAGAATCACGTGGATTAATCCACGTGATTCTGAGTCGAAATTCTCGTTATCAAGCGATCGCATAATTAAATTTAAAGAATATTGATAAACGTGCCTGTATTTTTGTTAGTAGTTGGGAAGTGAAGAATTTTTGTCCTGTAAGGCAGTGTTATAGTTCCTTTGGGGTTGCAGAGGATTTGGAGCGCATGTTAGCAAAAACTGAGCTACAGGTTGAATATGTCGTGCTATCTACGGCGCTCACACTGAACTTATCTCCCAAAACAATCGAAACTGCCATTCGCTATATTTATTACTATAGTGATTAAAGTAACGACTGGACTGTTTTTTTTTTTTACACGCTGAATATTTGCATTGAATACTAACGACCTTTTGTGTATATTCTGCACGAGGTAAATATTATATAGGAAAATGACAAATAATGGATTCTCGTTTAATTATTCCTTTTTATTATTTTAATTTCTCCGTGTTTGAAATTATAAACAGGCGTCAGCAATTCACAACAAGAACTTGTGGTTTAGATAACTGCACAACGCTACCTTTGCAATGGGTGAAGCTTAACGCTTTTTATATTCCCAGTTGTCTGATACATAGAAAACAATAGTAGGAAAAAATTTACGCGCATTTAGCTCGCCCTGTGAGGACAGAAATTAAGCGATACCATTGGGCAGAAGAATGGCTTCAGGTCTTCTAGAAGTCGTTTTCGCTGTAGTCTGCAGCTGATTAGGATGCGTTGCCGCTTTTGAAAAGAACTTGACTGCTAGAGAGCGAAGGAATGAGATGTATGGAATATTGGTTATGTTCTAGGTTACAATCTTATGTCTAGCAGTATTCCGAGGTATTTGGCTTCTATTTGCCGTGTAAGTTTGGTATCAAATAGAACTTTGTCCCCTTTGGGAGATTCTAATCTTCTTGTGAAGTGTATGGCAACAATTTTTTGAGGGTTTACTTGCAGTCTCCAATCTGAAAACGATTTTTCTAGCTTTAAAATGCTATCGTGTAGTTTTTTGGTTACAAGATGATGGAATGGTCTAGCTAATACTGCCGTGTCATCTGCATAAAGGGCCACGATGGACAGCAGAGAATCTCTGGGATATCTGCCATGTAGATTGCAAACAATATCGGGACCAGTAAGGATTCTTGTGGAACTCCAGTCAAAATTCCATGTTGAGTTGAAATAGTATCATTTATTTTGACCTGCATCTTTCTATTCCAGTTGGATCCGTAGTGATGTGTTCAGTTAGACGAATTTGTTGGATGGTTTCGGCGAAAGCCAAATTGTTCACACTGTATGATGTTTAATTTGTCAACTGATTCTTGAAAGGATAAGTTTTTCAGCAATTTTTCCTAAATTTGATGGGGCGATAATTTTGAGGTAAATGTGCATCTTTGCCACTCTTGTGAACTGGAACAATGTCAGCAATTTTCCCAGGAGAAGGGAAATATTGCATTTATAATATTTATATTTATAAGATGGTCATCAAGACCCAGAGCTTTTGTATTGTTGAGATACTTGATGTTAACTACCGTAATTGCCGGCGTATAAGACGCACTTTTTTCCTTTGAAATAGGTCTGAAAAACAGGGTATGTCTTATACGCCGATACTCAGTTTATTATTTTCATTTCTGGAAACTTTATATGTTCCGAGTTACGCGATTTCTTTATTGCTTCCTTGCGGTGTGTGTGAGAACATTCCAGTTACTTAGAGCAGTGTTTCTCAAACTTCAGACATCCGCGTTCATATGATTGGTGCGGTATTAACAAAATATCGTGCTAAACGACAAAGACAAGCCGACAGTTGAGTTGAAATGCTAATTTTCTTGAACCGAATTCCTTATATAATATCTGAAACACATTCACTATATATTTATTCGTTTTAACACGTTCACACAAACAAAACCATATGTTGCACTAGCAACATATGGTTTTGCTTGAGTCATACCGCATTTTCTGTGGGACATGCGATTCATTAGTTAGTACCGTTTTTATCCCACTTGTCTCTAATTGCACTGTTTGTTGAGAAACATATTGCACAGCCTGCAGATGTCAGTACCTTATTCAGTGATACAATAGGATTGTATCGCTTCCTTGAATTGTACTTAACTGTTACATCTAAAAGTTAGATGTAGTTCTAATTAATGATCTAAAAATAAAACTTACTTCCATTATTGAATATAAGTTTTGAATTTATTTAATAAAGAAGTCGTTCCTTTATAGGAATTGACAGTCGATGTCTAAATATCCACTGGGATGACGATTCTCCATAAAATTTGTAGTCGAGTGGATTCTCATCCATTGCTATGAGAACATCAAGGACATTTTGTTCCAGAGAATTCTGTCGGGTCTCATTAGTTGATAGGATATAGGTTGTTTCGGATTTACAAACATCATCCGGAAAACATCACGTGCTTTTAGAATGGAGCGCAAATTGGTTACACTCAATGTCCGTCCGGTTGGTAAAGACATTGCGATATATGTGAAACGCAAACAGCATTTACTCTGTGCAACAGAACCCAAAAAGAAATTTATTAAACTAATTTGAAATACTAGATTTTTTTAAAATTTTGAATCATGAAACAAGTTTTAGATAATATACTATTAATTTAAGATTTTTAATCTTAGGATTAAAAGACGAGTAGTCTGTTCATAATTCTGTATTATCGTAGATTATAGCTACGGCTTGTAATAAGCTTTTCTGCAATTTTCTATTTTAAATGTTGTATTTTCATCTATAGTTTGGGCATGTTGCACAGTTAGTAAAACTGTCTCTGGTTAAGAGAACCAAAGTTATTAAAATGGATTTAATTTTAAAAATAAATTCAATGCTGGATTTAGTTTATTTCGCCAAGCTTGCTAGTTTTATTGCATAATATAAAATTATTTAAATTTTTAATATTAGAAATTGTTTTGAACATCGTTTCAATAATATGAGTTTTTAAAAAATACGAATCAGTCAAAAATTCAAAGCTGTAGTGTCAATTGGCTACGCCATATTTTACAGTTTAGATCTATGCGTGAGAAGAATAGAAAGAATAGCAAGAAAAGAAGTTTTGTTAGAGATTAAGTCAAGTGAGTTAGACGGTTTCATACGACAGCGCGCGAGTTTTTCATCTTGTAAAATAAACAAAAACATACGAAATTTGCAGATATGACCTTAAGCCTTAATTGTTTCTGCTATAACTGCAACGCAACCAGTCGCTTAACTACAGCTTTTGCTGCAGTTAAGTGACTCGTACCCACCAACAGTTTTAAACCTGAAAAAAAAAAATTGAGATTTTTTTTAAAAGTTTACATAAATCTAAAATCCCAGTTCTTCAATTTGTAGTCTCGTACTGGGCAATGAAATCCATCTCCCAGTTCCAACCTAAAGACGATCAAAAATCTATGCTCACGCCAAGGACATCCCAAACTTCAAACTCTTTATATATATATACACTCAGCTACGGGAAAGGAAGAAGGGTAAAAAAATTAAGAAAAATTACTTTTAAGTTTCAAAAACTTGGGACTAATATTAACCCTCCTCACGTCTTTTTAGAGAAAATTTGTCAGAGTGCCTCTAGTTTGCTTTGGAAGTGGAGGAAATCAAAAAATTCAGCTTTTGCCATACCCTAAAAATAATACTTTTTCTTCCCCCAGCTGGAGAACTTGAATTATATAACTTCTGTGCCTGCGTCATAAGGGCCGCCTGATAAAAGAAAAATATAAAATACTATGTTAGAGAGGGAACCTCCACACCCCATTATTAGTCATGCGAATCTACCCACGTTTCCTCCTGATTCAGAAGTCTCGCAAAGGTCACTGCGTAGAATGAACGCAGAATTGTAGAAATCCGGCTATACGCAACTGCGGCATAGTGAAAAGTTAATGATTAAATCGTAAACCGTATATTCAAGAACAATTTTATTTTATTGCATTTATGTTTTATTATTACCATTTAAAAACATGTTTAACGAAATACAGTCACGTCTACATTTCATGTCTTCTGCATTCTGCAAATATTAATCTACATGCCAAACATCGCTCACTGCCAACATGACGTCACTTTCTAATAATTTCCTCCTTTACATTCCTGAACGACTGTTCTTGTTTCTGTGTACTTTGATTTTTTTTTTTACCTAGTGCATTGCACCATAGCTAATCTTAAACTTCTGGCATCCGTTATGTTCGTACAAATATTTAATATCATCGTTCTTCACATTGTTTCCCATTCCCTAGAGAGAATCTATTCTCGCGATCGGCTGTGAATGTGAATTGCTTGCGCAAAAGATTTTGCAGTTTATCTATGGTTAGACAAGGTAATAAAATGTGTAGCAGTTCTGCTTCTTAGACGAAGCCAATGAATGCGAGATAAAGAAGTGCAAAATATCGATTTTGAAAAACGTTTTACACTAAGTAGTAGTCTAAGTCTCTTGCGGCTTCGTTTTATTGTAATTGTGTTATTGTAAGAGTGATTAGTTTTGTTTTATATAATTCCCGTTGGGGGCGCTTTTCAGCTGTAAAAACAAAAGCTGAAGTCGTTGCTACTGGAAACGATCGATATTTAGAAATAGTACTTGAGAAGTAAAGTTGCATAAGATCCGCAACTAATAAAATACGGACAAATCTTATTTTCAAATGTCTTTAAGATGATTCTCGTATAAATTTAATAAGTTCTGTAATGGCAAGCTACTTCGCTATTTCTAATTCAGCTTATAGTTTAGATTATATATAACGCGATTTAGAAAAAAATCCATTTATAATTACTTAATTCAGGACTGGATTTCTGCTTGCTTTACTTAAAGCATTTTTCCCTATGCTATATAAATAGCAATATATACATTTTCTCTTTACCCTTCTACACACCCGACAACTGTCTCCAAGATCGAAGTTTCTTAACCTTTTAAGTAGGAATATAATAGAATTTATTTATACGGATGTGGTTTAATTTAATACCACTCCATAGAAGTATGGTCTCAATTTTGGCCCACTACCAAATCTATTTCTGTCCGAGGTAATGCTCGCACTTAGTTAAAAAAAGATAGGTGTATTACCTAATATTAATTGGTTTGACTTAGTGCAAACGTTACAGTTCAAAGGAGAATGACAGCTGATTTCAGAACGTTAGCTGCAGAGTATGAGATAGGCAGAGGAAGGGCGAATCGATGTATATAAATAAGCTACTGTCACGAATAGACTGATCATCCCACAATAAGAAAGTCCATGGAGGTGTAGTGTAACAATATCTCCTTCCTCCACATTTTTAGTGGAAGATATTGTTAACAACCAGATCGTCGAGAATTTAATTAACACTTATTATCAGAAGAGGGTTTTATCCATTCCAAACCATAAAGTCAAATATCGCGGTTCTCTAAAATAACTTCAGGACTTTTTCTCCTCACTAATTTTCTACTCGAGTATTTGACACTTTCTATGACCAAATAGAGAAAACGGTACTTCAAGAAAAACCTTTCCCAGTGAACGCTTATCAAATTTCCACGCTGAACATTCATTGTCGAAGTAGTATTTCGTGTCCCACAATCAAATCACTCACAGATGACCTTATATACTCCATGGGGAAAGTTTTGCCTACCAGATCTCCCCCATTTGCACTTCAATTAGAATATCTGATAAGTTTTTCCAAGTGAATTGAGGTTCGCTCTTAAGCAACAACTAAGTTCCATTTATATGATCTCAGTCAATAAGACTGCCTATTAATTTTCATCGAAAATCTGAATTTACAATGCATTTCTTACAATTGCTCAATATATATAAGCTGTTATTTCTGTACTTTTATTAAAAAATTATTTAAAAAAGTTTACTGATTTGATCGTATTTCAGTCCAGAAGAAATGTAGAGGACAGACTTGAATATTCTACTTTTAAAACGTGTGAACAGAAGGCTTGCTTATTTCGAAAATTAACATCATACCAGTAATGCTTTGAGGGAAGATGAAGACTCAAATTTATTATTAGGTATCTACTAGTTCTCTGCTTGAAAGCATTGGCTATTTTACATACCATTATATTAGACACCCCAAATCAATCGCGTTGTACGGGGGTTGGATCATTATATTCCTTATTTCTTCAGCAATAAAAATTGTATGTCTCTACACACACGTGTATATAAGAGAAAGCAATTACATCCCCACCCCAGGAACTAAGTTCTTCACACTAAAACATACACTACGACGAGAAAAATATTTGGATACCTAGCTGGATTTTTTTTTTTTTTATTTTTATTTTTATTTTTTAACGCTTTTAATTGAATTTCTAGTACCTAGTGGGACCACATTTGGCTTGAATGGCAGCAACTATCCTTCGGGGCGTGCTTTCAACCAACTTTTGATACGTCGCAACAGAAATATTCCTCACGCAAAGCTATAGCCATTACTGATGGCGGCCGCTGTGGTATGGAGCGAAATCAGTGTTCTAATTCGTCTCAGATGTTCGATGGGGTTAAGTTCTCGACTCCGAACCAGCCGTTCAACACTTCGTTGATTTGTGGAAACCAGTCTGGGACACGCAGTGCAGTATGGCATGGAGCACTGCCGCGCTGAAACGTACAAGGGTCAGTGCCGAATTACTTCCACGGCGTCAGAAGCATGAAGTTGTCCGGGCAGCCATCAAGCGTAATGGGCACGTTCACCAACGGACCAAGCTCCATCCAACTGAAATACCCATACTATTATCGAACTTTGACAGTTGGAATGTTGTCCTGCCGGAACCCTTCCCCGCGTAATATCCAGATCCACACAACCAGAGTAAACTATTTGGAAACTTGAATCGTCGCTCCACAGAACCCGTTTCCAATCATCGACGGACTCGAAACGGTGCACACCAGTTCGAATGTCGTTTAGAAGGGAGTGATGTGTGGCTTGTTCAGAGCAGTTCTGTCGTGATAACCTAAAGGCATGCAAATCTGTGGACAGTTCTAATGCTGACATATGTCCCTGCAACGTTTGTCAGGTTGACTACGAAGTCCGCCGCTGATGACCAAAAATCGTGAGCGTCGGTAGCCTATCAGGGTTTTTTCCTACTGATAGCACCATCACCTTTTCGTCTACGAATGAAAGCAATGTGGATTTAATATACAGAGACGGGTAGCAATGTCACTGAGAGAAAAACCACTGATGTGATACCCAACTACCATCCCAGACAGGAAGTGTCAGTTGAGCTGAACGTGGCATCTGACCTCGAGTACAATGCAGCACATCCCACCTTTTATCACGAGACTTGCGCGAACATTCCCTGAATATTTGCGTGTGGTGGTATGCGAAATTTGCACGGCATATGGCGTTCAAATACTTTCATAGGGTATGCACATACACCCAACTAGCCTTCCTGTAGGTGAGCATTCTCTTATTTTCAGACTGAGGCACAGATCAATAAGATAATTAGACATCACTAGGATTGACTGCTAATAATTATACTCCTGTGAAAGTCCATTAGTTATAGACTGACCCATGTATGTCTACTGCCCATTCCCATTTCCTCTTCAGTGATTCAGGCACTCACGTCTACGATCTTCCCAGCATTAAATTTCGTAGCTGTACTTAGGGGATAAAGCGGTTAACTTTTTGTCCAAGTATACTTTAATTGCGTGTATTCTTCTCCCTGGTTTTCAGGATGAAAACCAATTTCGGACAGAAGAAATTCCTCTCTCAGCATGAAACAGACTGACTCACCTTCAACTTCATTTAATTTGAAGGCGAGTCAACTAAAATGAAGTTTAAGTTTATTCACCTTCCGTTAGGACTGGTAGAGTTCTTCTAGCGAGAGATTATGTATTTTATGACTGTAGTTGCATGTGTGTATTCATGACCCCTTTTGCCTGTTCTGGAGAAACAGAAAACCCCAGTCTCCGGGTGAAAAAACCCTACCGCCGTATGAGGCCGGCTAATTCACCTTTAGTCGAGACCCATAGAGGTTCCTCACAACACTGATGGGAATCGAACCCAATTTTACCAACCAAAGCGCTTCGTCTAGACCGACTGAGCTACCTTCCAGTGAAAAGGTTTGATAAACATTGTTCGCGTCCTTGTGTGAACGCAAACCCAGCTTTCTTAAACAGAAGGAAATCGTCGAAACCGAATGAACTAAGCAGGCACCAATGACCTTTTACTGTTAACTAAGTGCCTTATAAATTTAATTTACAATAAGATAATTAATCCCTTTTCGCATTCTCTCTGCCTTCGTTTTTTTTCTGTAAGGAAATTTAATTCCAAAAATTCGATACAAAACTGTAGTAAAAATTTTGCAAGCATTAAAATAGTTTTTAAAAATTCAACTTTACATATGATATTTAAGTTGCAAAATGTAGGATCTGTTCACATTTCAATGCAAGTTAAAAAAGGTGCCAATATTATTGCTTTAATAAAAATTTATCAAGTTGTACGAAAAGCCTCTGCAACGCATCTAATTAAACTATGTGGCTTGGAAACTCACGAAATAAAGATTTCGTATTACATTCAATGTAATATTTGCTAAATGGGGGACAATCAAAATTCACTTAATTCGCCAGTGCTTTCTTAATTCTAGCAACAAATGGACAGACTATTTCTTGGAAAATGCAAGCCCTTGTAGGTTAATGTGATATGTAGAAAAGGTGTTCGACCAGCAAGGTTAACTGTCAGCATAGATATAAAAAGATAAGTGAAAGGAGCGGCAGCTTCCGGGTTGTGATTATCAGTTTACCCTTACATTAGTCAAAACACCATACCAGGCACGCTTCCGAAACAAAATCACTCGAAATAGGATACTCAGTCCTTACTGTCGGGTGTGGAAACTTGCGATTGCTCATATTCTAACTTCTTTAGAGGAATGACATAAGAATCCCTAAGTCTGATAGAGCCAGTATGTGTCTGGTCGTATCATGTGAACTCTGCTTTAGCTTATACTACATCCTAATTTACGCTCACGCGAAGACCTACACTTCACGGTTCAGACATTCTGAACCAAAATCCCAAGGAATAGGTCGGTTAATCCTTATTCCGGGAGTGTCCTATGTCTGTAGACACCCGTGTCCACGGGCCAGTTTGCCTGTTCCAAAGGACGAAAATCCTTTGTTTCCGGGTGAAAAATCTCCTTTCTCCGTAGGAGGCCCACTAACTCACCTTTAGTCGAAAAATATCAGATAAAGGTTCATGTCATGGACAGGAATCAAACCCAAGTCTTTCCGAGAAAGAAGGGCTTCGTCTATACTGACTCCAGTTAAGCAGACGGCTGTGTAGAAGGTAAAAGATTGTATTTTCTAGTGCTGGATCATAAAACATTTCCTTAGATTTCCATTTACACACCGTAAATCTTTGTGAGCCACTACAAAACTGTCGCTAGAATAACGAGACCTTTTGACCTTCTTTGATGTCACATCCCGTAGTCTAAAACTTGCGAGGATCCTTAAGACATTGAGTGAATGGAGGAAAACATACCAAAATGGGTGATCTGTCAGTATATGAATTGAAGTTTGCTTTTGGAACGACAGTGGAAGCAAAAGTTACGAAACCAGCTTATGTCAGTTTATTACATGTTTTCCGGGAAGAAAACCCTTTCACCTCTCTATGCAACAGATTAAGTAACCTTCAGCGACCTTAAATATTCTGACCTGTATGCATAAATCTACGTTTAAATTGCTTCTTTCATATAGGGCAATACATTTGTTATATATATATATAAAATTAAATTTTGCAGTTGCAATGCATGTTTTGTGCATGAACCATATTGGATTAAATATTTCATTTCAGAAATAGAACCATCCTACAACCAAATCATGCTTGATTTGGTTGTAGGACGCTCCTTGTAAAAAATCAGCTAACGCCTTTTTATTCCCGTATACGGAAGTAGGCGAAGCCATTTAGCCCTAACTTTTGGACGCTCCCTGTATAAGCAAAAAACTTTCGGGAGTACTACTCTTGTTAAAATCTGCATAAGTTAACACCCAATTTTAATTTACCTCGCAGTACTTACACTAGTTCCTCTTAGCCAATGAAAATTCGATCAAGTACAAATACAGATTTCTGCTTAAAGATCTTAACGTTATTTCTCGTTCGCCTTTACACGTCGTGCAAAGGAGGATTTTAGCAAATTAGTCTTAAGCTTAGCAGACGAAGTTCGTATTCAGTGAATAAACTGCAAATGAGTAGCTGAGCTCTTATTGGCTTATAGTAAATAACGCTGGCGATCGCTATTAGCGAATGAGTTCAAACTGGACGCCTTGTCCTGATGTTGGTTGCGCTAATTAACTCTGAAATTAGCATAATATAGAAGATTGAGCTGTTTATAAAACTTTCTGTGAACGAAATTCAGTTGTGGATACATTAGAATAGTGGTTCTTAACCATCCCCTCAGCGTTATTCCCTCCCTTACCGCCCCAGTGTCGCAGAGGGAGACAAGAGTTATACTAACATAACATAAGCAAAAAATTCCATGTTTAATCTAGCATCTCTGTATTGTATTGTATGTTTGACAACGCTGTTCAAATTTATTCGCTTTTCTAGAATTTTCAGATTGAACGTTAATTGGGCTACTTTTTGGTCTGAATTTTCTACATTGAAAATAATTCGGGTTATTTTTAGCAAATTCCACTACTTTTTTTTTTTAAAGCTTTATCTGCTGTTTTCCCTAACGCCCGTTTGAAAACCCTAGTTTGCATCTAGCCTGTGGCTCACTTCGTTGATATAGCCATTAAAATGGGTGGAAAAAAGTGTCGTCAATATTCAATTGAAATTATTATTACGTCTATAAATAATGTGCTTAATATGTGAAAAACTCTAAACACGAAGCCTTCAAGAATGATTGAGCACTTAAAGCAAAAAAGAATGGAGTACTTTCGCCAATTAAAGACTAAATTTAAACCCGTGATGGGCTTAATTGCAAGACCAGATTTTCTACAGTTCAAGTCTACACAAATAGATGATTTAATATTTTAGGTGCGGATTAGATTGTTCATCTGACATTGAAGACTTTATGATCAGATTCAAAGACTGATCAGCTTAAAATACCCGATTGGTCATAAATCCAGTTTTCTGATGCCACTTCTCTGTTCATCCAAATTTGTAAAGAATTGGACTTCAAAACCATTGAAGTACAATTTCAGCGTGGGTATGAAAGATTCTAGCCAAACATTCTAGCCATGGAAGTATCCTCACAGCTTTGGCAAGATAATAAAAGCACTGCTCGTTGCTTTCCCTTCCTCATACTTAGTCGAGAAAGGATTCAGCATCATATTGCACTTGTAAGCTAAGCGGCAAAATAGATTGCAAATAAGTGAAAGAAGAAATTTCGTTTGTCGAATACTGAACCTGATATTGAAAAATAGCAGAATCTGCTCAGGCTCATTTTTTTTTATATTTTTTTGAGTAAAAATTTGTATCAAATTCATTAATTAATATTTAATTAGTTCAAATATAATTTAGATTTGCCTAATATAATTCTTGAGTCATTAACATGTTCATTGCCAATCACGCGATATCGCGTGGATGTCGCTAACTAAATAAAAAAAATTGGCCACCACACGAAATTTCAATTTTTAGCTTAGCAATGAAAGTGTTAACCTAGGATAAAATTGAGTAGAGAACGCCAGGCCATACAAATACTGTAGTTGAAAGGGCCCCACCAGGCAAAAAGGGTTAAGAATAGGGATCCCAGATACATTGGAAAAAAATACGGGACACTTATGACTGAGGGTGAAAGCTTAGTATGCGCATCCATCACATATGCCAGTCTTACAAATTAATGATTCTAACTTTCCAAGTATGTGCGTGGTAAGGTTTACTATGCACACACTTTATACCAAGTATAAGTAAACAAATAGTGAATCCAATTATTAGGCTGCATATTTTCATTAAGTCACTAAGTTGCCTTCAAATGGTTTTTTACTTATAGATAAAAAATAGATTGTTAATACAGTAATGCTCTTCTCACCTGACAATATTCTATTCTCAGTCTTTAAATACTTTTCTGAAGAATGAATTTCGTAAAACACGGGACAATTCCGTATTTTACGGGACGTCTGGGATCCCTAGTTAAGAACCAATACTTTAGACTAAAAATTCGATTCACTGACCGTCAGTCATACTAAAATAGTTTAAAACATGTTACAGTAACTACCTAGAAAGTCATTTTGTTCAATAGTTGGTCTTATCGAGTTGTTGCTTGCATTTTCCTTATTGCTTTTAAACAGTTTACTATTACTGAATAGTAATTAGGCTTGCAGGCGTAGACTTCTGTGGCTAATTGGTTCAAAAGTCATTGCTGCGATTACACATTATTATTCAGTCATACAAAATACTGAAATAGTTTCCGAAAAGTTTCGTAAATCGTAGATTTACATCTTCAGGGATAAATAGTAGAACTTAAAGTTTAAACAAGAGACTTAATAAATACAAATCATAACCGTCTGGCTATTCATAAACTCAAATAACAGAATGCAGAAAAACGTTATTGACGTTGAACAATACTGGACGATGTCACGTGTTCTCGTTCATACAGTCCGACTTAGATTGAGGTAGGTTTTTTTTATTAGAGCTGACCACACTATGGAGATTAAACCGTGATTTTTATTGCATTGGGTTTTTCAGCATATTAGCTGAAAAATTCAGCATATTAGCAGCTTGCTTAAAATTTTCTTATGTAGCAATTGTTTTCTATGCATGACATCGCCGTTTTTTGCCAGAGTACATCGTGTCCAGTGTAAGTGATATTGGAAAGCAAGGCCCGTTTTTTGTTCTCTTTTGTATTGAACTTCGTTTTGGTGTTCAGCCATGCGTATTTCTCCAGATCTTCCTGTCTGTCCTACGTAGCAATCCCACAAGAGCAATGGATTTTGTAGATGCCTGGTTTTTTTTTTTTAAGAGGATGAGGTGGTGTTGGAATCTTTAGAATTTTTCCATATGAAGGAAGGCTACTTGTACGTTGTGTTTGTTCATTAATATGGCTAGCTTATCTGTAACATTTTTGATACAAGTGAATTTGCGTTTATGTAATCCTGTTTTGCGTTGTTAGTTGGAAGCATTTTAAGTATTCTCTTGATGGTTTTTGTTTCATACCCATTCTGTTGGAGGATTTGTGTTAAGTATTTTAGTTCTTAATTACAGTATCTCCAGCACAAAAGAAAGATGTATGCTCTGTTTCTAAGAGTTTTAATTAAGCTTTTTTTTTGTGAAGGATTGTGGTGTGAGGCTGCATTTAGAAATCTTCCAGTGGTCGGCTTCTTATATACTGAGAAGGAGTTAATTTTCTTCAACGTCTAATAGAATATCTAGAAAAGGAAGTTCTATTTTCTTGTTCTAAAGTGAATTTTATTGCGTTAAAGATTATCTCAACAATTTGCACAACTGATAATTCATCTGTTCCATTTCATATGATGAAAATATGGTCTACATAGCATAGCCATATTTCTGGTTTTTTATGGCAATTCTTTAGAGAATTGTTTTCAAATTTTTTCCATAAATAGATTTGCTAATACTGGTGATCGTGATGATCCCATGGCCAGTCCTTTTTGTTCACAAATTGTCTTGATAGGTGAAAAAGTATTGTTTATACATACAATCTTTAAAAAGATTGTAGATCTCAGCTTGTTTATAAAACGTCCCGAGACAAGAAAGTTTGAATCTCCTAGAAGGACTCTTACGTCCGGATATCTAGGATCTTTTTAAAGATTGTATAAATGAAACTTTTCACCCATCAAGACAATCTGGGAACAAGGACTGGCCATGGGTTCATCATGATCACCGGTATTAGCAAACCTATTTATGGAAAAATTTGAAACAATGCTCTAAAGAATTACCATAAGAAACCAAAAAATATGGCTATGCTATGTAGATGATATTTTCATCATATGGATGGAACAGATGAACTTAAATTTCAAAGATTATCTCTGTTTGCACAAACACCATAAAATTCACTTTAGAACAAGAAAATAGGAAACTTCCTTTTCTAGATATTCTATTAGAAGTTAATGAAGAAAATAAACTCTTTCAGTATATTGGAAGCCGACCAACACAGGAAGATTTAAGTGCAGCCTCACACCACAATCCTTAAAAAAAAATAAGCTTAATTAAAACTCTTCGAGACAGCATACAATATCTCCAACACACAACATGTAATAAAGAACTAAAATGCTCAACACAAATCCTCCAACAGAATGGGTATGAAACAAAAACCACCAAGAGAATCCTTAAAATACCTCCAACTAACAATAAAAAACAGGATTACGAAAACGCAATCTCGCTTCCTTATATCAAAAATGTTACAGATAAGCTAGCCAAATTAATGAACAAATAACGTAAAAGTAGCCTTCCTTCATATGGAAGGAATCTCAAGATTCCTACATCCACCAAAACCACCTCATCCTCCTCTTAAAAAACCAGGAGTCTACAAAATCTATTGCTCTTGGGGATTTGCTACGTAGGATTGACAGGAAGATCTGGAGAAATACGTATGGCTAAACACCAAAAAGACGTACAATACAAAAGAGAACAAAAAACGGGCCTTGCTTCCCATACCACTTCCACTGGACACAATGTACTCTGGCAAAAACGACGGTGTCATACATAGAAAACAATTGCTACATAAGAAAATTTAAAGCTGCTAATATGCTGAAGAACCCAATGCAATAAAAATCAAGGTTTAATCTCCATCAAGTGTGGTCGGCTCTAATAAAAAACCTACCTCAATCTGAGCTCTGACTGTATGAACGGGAACACGTGACATCGTCCAGTATTGTTCAACGTCAATAACGTTTTTTCTGCATTCTGTTATTTGAGTTTATGAATAGCCAGACGGTTATGATTTGTATTTATTAATTCTCTTGTTTAAACTTTAAGTTATACTATTTACCCCCTGAAGATGTAAATCCTATGATTTACGAAACTCGTCAGGAACGAACTATTATTTCAGTATATTGTATAACTGAATAATAAAAAAAAATTAAAAATGTGCTGTAATCGAAGTGTCTTATAATTAGGCTTATTCGATTTTTCAAAACTCGAATATATGAAACAGGCTATCATTGGAAAAGCGAGTAAAACAGTAAATTATATTTAAGCAGCCAACTGCGTTGTGTATTAACGTTAGGCCAAACACTGCGGAAGAAAAAATAAGTTACTAGGTAAATAATTTAGCAGTTGCCCTTTTAAAATTGCTACGACTAGTTTAATTGCAAAATGAGACTAAAAATCCTTAAGGGTAAGGAGAGTACTTTTAAATCTTGTCTGCGATCACTTTATCTGAGCTGTTTAATTCCATCCTATTTATTGCAATTAATAGTAAATTTAGGGAGGGAATTTCACTGCAGTTTTTTTCCCGTAGAGGAAAAATGCAAATACTGAGTAATGTTTCCCATTTAATAACTGAATTTTCCATTCTGCATGTTCAAAATCTGAAATAATTCTAAGAGTATTTATGTCCGTTTTCAACAAGTGTTAAGTGCATCAAAAGCGATGCAACCCGAAACAAATTAAAAGTGAATAAAAGAGTTAAATGGTATGTCGTCTTGAATTTTTTTCAAGAAGGTTAAGTACACTCAAAAGCAAAATTTGCTAATGCAATGAAAATGGAACCCAGTTTTATTTCCGGCCAATCCATTTAACTTCTGACATTCCAAGGATCTGAAGTGTTCTTATAAAGATTTGAATCTATAGCGTAAAGGATATTTGATCTAAGTCTTCAAGGTGAAATGAATACAAGATGAAAAACTAGCGAAAATTCAATTTCGGCCGTCGTTTAAGATTGAGGGGGAAGAGAAAGTCAGTCTTATTTAGCATCACAAGACAAGCGAACGAAATTGGTGCTGGAAAAGCTGAACAAGCATTTCCAGTACCCAATTTTGGTATTACCTCCCAAAGAAATTTATTTTCAATTTCTAAAATGAAAATTTTTTGGGGTGGGGGAAAAGAATATTCATGCATAGATACTGCTATTTGTCCCTAATTATGGTAGTTTCAAAATACCCGAACTTAATGCTGTATAGTTAAAATTCTAAACAGCATTTATTTGAAATAGACAAATAATCGTATGACAAGATCGTTAAAAGGAAAGCACCCGGAATGAACTATTCGCCTCGATTTTCTTCGACATAAAATGGGGTCATTTTTAACTAGCTGCTCATAAATCGGTGCTCGCTTTGTATTTTAAAAAGTGAATTATTTACAACCATTCCTGCAAAAATGGTTACTGGCTAGAAATAAATTTCATTGCATAAAACATCCTTTCTTTGAAAAGAAATCTGTAGCTCAGAAGGATGAGACTGTGATTGAGAACACCTGAGTTATCGCAAATAATCTACAAGTGAAGACAAAACTGGTTTTGCATCCCGCCGAGGAAGGTCTGCAAAGAACACGAGTAGGACATAGCGGATGAATTTAATATCGGAATATTGTGTGGTTTCCCTTTAGAGGAAGAGTTCTTGGACTCTAAGGAGAAAAACGCTGTTATTTAGATTGTCGATAACAAATATGAAACGCACTGCCATTAGTGGGGATTGATCGATGGAAATGTTCGAGAGCACTTCGGAAAGCGTGAAAATTACTGCATTTTTGTAAATCATCATACTGTCAACTTTTACAAAGAGTTGCCAAAATATTAAGTAGTCAAGCAAGAGTAGCTGTCAGCATAATTGATAGAACTAATTCACATACTTAATAAAAAAAAGGTTGAACAAATTGAGAATATTAGAATTTG
This sequence comes from Typopeltis vanoorti, assembly GCF_054136105.1. Classification (NCBI taxonomy): domain Eukaryota; kingdom Metazoa; phylum Arthropoda; class Arachnida; order Uropygi; family Thelyphonidae; genus Typopeltis; species Typopeltis vanoorti. The sequence goes on along the minus strand of NC_143557.1, from coordinate 119,896,516 downwards.
ATGAAGGAACGTGAAGATCTGCGGTACAGTCTAGAATTGCCTGCGCTCTGGTGTTTTGCAGGAGGAACTAGCAAGTGCTGTATAAGACCAAGGTGAACATTACTTGAAGTCCTTTCAAAGATTTCAATCCTGGACTGGTTTCCAAGTGTTCGAAACAGGGCATCGATGTTGACAAATAGAGCTCCTCGCACTAAGTATTCTGATGTAGGTTTGTTGGTTGGGATTAGACAAGTACTTGTTAAAATAGGTTCGCCAACTAGTCTTGAAAATCAAAATATCAGCTACCTCCTTTTATCTAGGAAAAAAGTACCTACTTGCATCAAGAGCGAGTAATTCGTTTTAAACTAAAGTTTATTTTAATAGCTTGCTCAAAAAGTATCCGTCTAATTTTAGGAGTATCAGTCGAAATACTCGAAACTTTATGTATAAAGCTGTAACTGAAGTTTAGTTTTCCTCCGTCCTTGGGCACACCACCGATAAGAAAAAAATTTTAAGAGTATTAAATTTTCCCATTAAGTATTCTATATTTTAAGAGCAGTATCGACTAGTACTCCAGCGAATAGTTGCCAAGCCATTAGAAGAATCACTGTAGGCAAAATTGGCCTACGGGTTTGCTTTATGAGAGGGCTGTTAGAAGCTAGTTTCTACTTTCAGATATTACTCAGGATGGAAATTAGTTTTAAAGAGGGAACACCATAGAATGGTGGGTTGCTAGAAATTCCGAAATTATTGTAATCAAAACCCGAGTCACTTTTACACGTGATTTGTTACCTCTAGACTTGCTTCAGAAAATAATGGTAATATTTTCTTAACCCGTATGTGCTTCCTGCTGGGAGCTATTGCCGCAATTTAGGTCCTGGACCTCAATGTTCATTTACATGCTGTGCTATAGGCATCTTCACCGAGAGAAGACCATAGACCAATAAAGATAAAGAATTGAACGTATTAACTGGTCAAACCAGTTGTCCTTAATTTAGGATGCTCTATGTAGATGTGTTGCTCTTAACCAAATGTGATGGAAGGAAACGGCTTTGTAGGAGTTGGTTATTACAAGCTCAACTGCTGGACACCATTACAGTATTAAACGGTTTAGTGTTGTTGCGGGGGGGGCGACTTCCTTGAGGCACTTCCGGTAATTTTATCATTCGTAGTCTTGTTTCTGTATTAAATTTTTGGGATGTTGTACTTCATTGCTTTTCACCGAACTGCATGAAAATTCGGTTATTATGATTTGTTCCTTAATTTACGGAAAATTATGTAGTAAAATGGATTAGAAACAATAAGTGATTACTTCAGATGGCTCTACGAGTTTTTGGAAACTGCACTGTTCGATTATTGGCTGACTAGAACAAGTACTGCATCTTTCTGGTCCAAGATTTAGAAATATTTACAAAAATTACACTAGGAAAAGCAACAGATTTACTGAGTCAAATTCTGTCATACTTACAACGGTATAAGAGTATCCTTAACCAGGAAGTGGAGGATTTGTCATTCTAATTTGCCGATTACGAGAATTAGTAATTAATTCACTGTAACCTCTAGCACGAAGCTGAATTTTATACAGAAAATCTGCTTGGTGAATCACGTTGACTTTCCTATGAGAAATACAAGGATGTTCAACCGATTTCACAGTTAAGTGGATATTTGAACCAACATTTCATAGCCGAAACTATGAAAGTTTCAGTTGACCAGAGCTTGCGGGAATACATTTCTCAGCATCAAGTTGCTATAACTTACGAAACTTCCATAGTTTCTATATTATTAGGCTTGGAAATAATGCAGGACCTAATATCCACTTTACGTAATTTTACATAACTGAAGCCTTTTGGGCTCCGTTTTATAATTTTGAAATTCTAAATGATTTCAGATATTTTTTTTCTAAATTTCTAGTATTCTGGAAATAGAGAAGCTTACATATGGAAAAAAGGCAATTAGAACAACATGCCACTGTGTTTCGGCATGTTTTTGAATTAGTTCATGTAGCTACTAGATCAAGTTTAGTAGGTAATTGCTGGAGAATTTAATTGAGTAATGTCCCTGTCAACATTTATCGGCTAAATGCTTCGTCCCAAATCGTCAAGTAAAGGAATACCCGTGGCACCATCTGGTGCCATGAATTCACACGAGTGGAATTTATTCCCAGTTTTAGTGTATGCTGTATAGCAATAAATTCAGGTTCTTAAATATAATTGTCAGAAATAATCAGGAAATGGTTTAAAAACGAATTTAACTTCCTTGAATTTTTGCACTTGAATGTTTTCATTCCTAAACCTTGAAGTTTAATGGACAGTTTGCTGTAGCAAAATTACAGCTAAGAACCAATTGACTTAAGTCAATATTAATGCTTCCTTTTAGTAAGACTTATCCCGAAAGAAACTACTCGCCTGAATTCGTGTGGAGTGTTCAAAGAATTAGATTTCACTCTGCACCAACTCAGATGTATTAAGGTATTGTAACCTATATTAAGATCATAGGGAAAAATAGCTACAAAAGTTTATATATTCTTATGGACGCAAAAACATCCATTCAATTGATATTTACTTACCATGGCTATGCTATTATTGCATTTAATTGTTCCTACAGGGGAAAAAAGTACTAGGCTGACATTTTTTCCTTGGAAAAATTCTAAGGTTGCAATTGTCATTTCTAGTTCACTGTAGTTATTCGTGTCAGATAATTGCATTAATAGCCGATTCATTTTGGTAGAAATGAATAGTTCGTCAGTTGAAGTCGATACTAGGGTCGACATGTTTAAGATGTCGAAGCAGATTCTGAAGCAGCCCGAATATGAAAACAGCTGGGTGTTTGAAGCTTATTACCTGCAAGTTAATAGCTGAATGCAAAGTCTTGAAGACATTTATACGACTGGAAATGTTCAGTTGCCTTTGTCAATCGTACGATGGAATGGAATGTTTGTTTTAAAAGTGGAATAAATTTCAACAAGCCATGGCTTTAACATTTTATTACGGATGATAATACACAATTCAGATAGATTCTAATATCTCCGGATAATTTTTCCATGGACGATCAGTAGTGAATTTAACTTCAAGCATTAGACAATTTAAGGATTGAGCCAAGATTTAAGTTTGACTCTTGTTATATCCCAAAGATTATTTTCCATTTTATATGGTCTATCCAGTTTATCAGTTATGGTATCTTGAGTTGTCTGTAGCATCTCATCTTACATGCATGGACTTTAGTATTCAACTCTTCGCAAGTACATCTTTGGCCATGAAATACACAATCAGTATTTCATATTTCTAAAAATTAATTTTGAATTTTATCGAATGGGTATGAGGTAAATACTTTATGGATATCACTTTATATCCATAAAGTATTTCAAAGTAATATCAATGGTGTTACAATTTTGATATGTACTTAGACACCCACGGTAGCGTTTGTATTTACGTCATGGCCGGTTAATGCTGGAAGTTAATTCAGCTCACTAATGTCTTATTTGAGATAAGATTGTCAGAGCCCGACCATCGAAGGCCAGGTTAGTGTTCACATGAGAACATTCAGTACTGAACATGGCAAAACAAAATGCAATACATTTTTTGTTGTAATACACTGTTATGATCAAGTAACCAACTGGAATAAGAATATCTAATTATAAAATACATAGCAAATCCAATGGATATAACATTTAGTATAACAGCAATTATGTTGCTTGTATACATTTAACTAAAGCTGCTCCTTTAGTTAAAATTCTGGGCCATACTTCACATTCGACAATTTCACAGCATTTGGACAGTTCCAAGTTGGAGTACATAAGTTTAAGGATTCACATTCTTGAAAAGTGGCCAGCTTTGAGCGAACAGTTCAAAATTATTGTAAAATTGTTTCAATAAGAACAAAAGTCTCTAATATCGGTAATCATTGCATTTCCACTCTACACTGGTGTAGTTCAACGCAGAACGAGGCTCCAAGGCATGGTTTTCATCTAATTACAAGATTCATTAGCTTGCTATAAGGGTGTACTTCATATGTTTCATTTTATTCAAGTAATCTTGCGAAGGATCACTGGAAGCATTCATTTCAGTTAGTAGGTTAGAAACCCGAATACGTGAAGTCTGATAAATATCAATTACTCAAATCTTCATAGGCTCCTTTAAGTTAAAATTCGGTAAGTACTCGAAATGTTAGTCTGAAGGGATTTCATTTATTAAACAGTTTAAGTAGCTTTCGGAGAAAGTTAATGTAGATAAGTTCCTTTCAAAGGAAACAGAACCATTACGCTTTAAGATCGTTGAAATATTCTTCAACTCAGTGTTAGAAAGTTGCAGTTGAATCTCAGAATTCAACTATCTGTATTTAATTTTTTTTTAAATGGCGGATTCACTTTTGACATAATTCCTGGACAGCACTTCTACTTGAATCTGTTGAAAAATTCAGTTCCTTGGCAACTCAGTCTGGAATATTTAACGACTTCCCACAATCCGAGAAGACTGTCTTAGATAAGGAAATATTCCTTGCAGAAATCTTGCATCCAGACCTCGATTGACGCTTCTCAGCTCTAAGTGAAGCAGCGTGTCCATCTTATATGGTCTATCCAGTTTACAGTATATCAATTATGGTATTTGATTGTCTATATCATCTCAAATGAGAATTTGAGGGTTCAAATATTATTTCTGCATAGACGTACCGATTCAACTAATGCATACAATAACGCATAATCTAATTGTAAGCTTGTGACCTGTCCATAGTGGTTTTAATTTTTGGAGTACTGTTGCTTTTGTAATTTGTTCTATTTTATCTTGAATCTTTAAATATATTAAGTTCAAATATCTAGCAAATTTCCATGGATGTATCGAGAAGGATTTTATTTCTTCCACAACTTCCTTCTTGGTTCGATTTGTTATTGCTTGATATTGGTACTTATGATTAAGCCGTAAGAGAAAGTTGACGGATTGCCTAAAGACATGTTTTCCGCTACACCATCAGAATTTAGATGGTTTATTCTTCCTCCTTCACTTCAATTACTTCCAGGGCTTGATTAACAATCATTCGAGGAAGCAGTTAATGATAAACTTTCATCCGTTTCACACTATGCTCCATTGAAAAAGGGAGCGCTTTAATTCCCCTGGTAGCATTTCAGAAGATGAGCACAAGGATTGTATCGCTTGGCTGTTACAGAATTTTCCAAAGGGCATTATACCATATAGAATCAAAGGCTTAGTTGCTCACTAAATTTATGGCACATTGTTCTACGTATTTTCCCACAATATTGGGCGTATTGATCAATTGTACTCTTTGTTCTAACTGTAAAGTGACTATACCAAATCCTAAGTAGTTTAGGAAACTAGGAAGAATACCGAGCACATGATGAGCAACATTATTAATGGTTAGAACTTGTTGCCTAACCATTACAATTCACAAGTAAATTCGGAAAAGGACGTTGTGTTAAACTAAAAAAGGTACCACTTTCTGAAGATATTTCTTTTCATATTAAAAACTAACATAAGAATTTTAATATTTCGAATAACCGATTTCACTTATTCCAAAAATTTCTGCTTTAAGTCCGGATTTCTTATTTGACCCAAGTATTTAGCTGAAGGCGGACTACTGAATCAATGTTAGGCATTTTTGAGTAGTAAATCTTTATTTGCTAATGTAAGTGAATATGCTACGAAACTGGGTACTTTGATTTTGCATTAAAATTACATCCTAGGCTCATTTCGATGAAATCGAAAAAACATCGAGTGGTTGAGCTAGACTAGCAAAGTTCAGGGATGCGTAAACATACTGGACGAAATTACCACTTCAAATTTACCCGAAGCAAAATAACAAAGTTTCATAAACTAAAAATATACATTAAGACCGGCGGGTTGTGTCTTACCGTAACTGTACTTTCCAAAAGTCGGTAGTGCTACTTTGGCAATAGGTATGGAATTAAGGTGGAAGAAATCCCATTAAATAGTAATCGTATTAAGAGTTCGACGGAAAATAACGCAAACTAATTTTAGTTCACTTTAAAATTTTCGTACTACATTTCAATGTTTAAAAAATTTAAAGAGAATTACCTAGCTTCTTTTCGGAAGGGAGAAATCTTAAGATCCCACATATGGGATCTCACTAGAAGTGAGCCAGTATCAACTTAGTTGAAAACAAATGTTTTTTGGCTAGCATATTTAGCTTGCACTGGAAATAGACTTCCACCCTTTTACTAGGATCCTTCAATCGGATGACGAAGGCATTTTACTACCCACTCATTAAGACAGCCATCACGCAAAGCTTTAACAAGCTTACCTCCGTAATTATAAAATAATCTTAACTACACAGTCTGTTAAATGATTACCGGATGTCGATAAGCGATGCTTATTCACTTCAGTGAATATTTTACTCATTCCGTTGATACTACAAAACGAATGAACATTGCCAAGCCAGACAGCTGGATTAGTTTACTGCTGTGAACTATTAAGGAAGTTAGACAACATCAATGTGTTGAGAACAGTTTATTCTGGATTTTATAAAAGAAAACTAAGCACCGTAACTTGTTTTAAATGTACAAGTTTCAGAGGGCTTTGACGCATCTAAATAATTCTCTACAGTAAAAGTAGATGTAGACAAATTCTTATATCTTTGGAAAAACGTATGCTCTGGAGCATAAATTTTTATTTTTTAATCAATAAAACAACGTAATCAAAACGTATAAATCAAAATCACGGATGGCTGGAAAAACTCCAAACTCTTGAAAAAAGCACTGGTAATCCCAATCTAAAGAAAGGGAAATAAGGACGATTGCAATAACTATAGGGGAATTAGTATGATAAATACAGGATATAAAAACAGCTAATGCCTTTTTATTCCGTATAGGGAATAGGCAAGGCAGTTTTGCCCTATCTAACTTATGGAGACTAAGTGGGCAGTTCAATCTATGCAGGAATATTAAAAAAGAAGGCGAACAGTATTGTAGAGAACAAACTACTAAAACCAGGTAGTTAAGCTTTTTTGAAACGTATAATGCAGTTGTATGGCAAAATTTCTCTGGGATGTTGATCACGAAGCATTTACATCAGTATTAGCGGCAAACGACATTAAGTTGTAAGATTGACTTCAATGAAATGAGTATTCCGCGAAAGAAATTCTAAAATCCGTACCTTCCAGAACCAGCCTAGAATGGAAAATTTGTAGATTTGCAATTTGGAACTTAATTTGCCCAAAATGATTGTTCAGTGAATAAATGAATAGCAAGCTAATGAAAAGCTTGACATCCGTATTATACTAAAATATCAATACAAAAGCGAATTTATAGAACCAAATGGCACATTAAGATTCCATTTAAAATTGAATTGTCTGGCATCCTATTCATAAAATCGCTAAGCGTGTTAATAAAGAAAGGATAATTAATCAGGGATATGATGAAAAGTGGAATACAAAGTTGGCGATCAGGATCATGGTTGTTTCATATGTTCAATGGACACTGGTTTTTGGTGTATGTTACGTTTAAAGTGATAAATCCGATTAATAATTACCAGTTAAAGTGAACAATTCCTAGGAGTTTGGTAGATGTAATAAAAACATGTTTACAGGTTTTATATACAAGTTTTCATTAAATTTCTTTGCCTATGGCATCAATACTCTCGGATCGGCTCTGTAGATAACCATAATTGACAAGCCCTGGAAGAAGTACCGATTACTACGTTAATAGGAGAGGTTGCTTTTTTTCTCATTTACAGTCACTACTAAGTGTGTACATTTCTCCACATTTTCATTGATTTTATGTACCCATAAGCATAATGGGAGATTTAGAAATAATGAGAACACGATTTAACGACCAAGTTAATATGTTGAGATCGAAAAAAGGGACAAATAATCAGTTATTTACAAGAAAAGAGTATTATTCCGTTTTAGCGAAAGTTAAAGAACAAAAGATGAGGTTTCCGGCAAAACACCCGAAGATTAACGGTTATATAGATTTGATATCGTAAAAATTGGAAATGTTGAAAAACTCGTCGTACCCGTTAAAAATGAAAGAGATCCGATTATGTATTACACTTTCTTGGAGGAAAATTCAGTTAATTCATGACTCATATTGCCATTGGCCATGGAGGACGAAACAATGAAAGAGCTTAAAGTATAACATCACAGTTAAAATTTTTAACTATATGAATCTTTGTGAACCCTGCTAAAAGAAATTGAGCATTCCAAAAAAGGCTCATTAAACCAATTAAAAGCAGCGAATTTAATTCTAGATGTCAGATCGATTTAATTGGTATGCAATCACAAGCTGATGGCGATTATAAATTTGTAATCGTTTATCAAGACCATCTCACGAAATTTGTTCAACTTAGAGCTTTGAAAACAAAACGAGCTGCAGAAGTTGCACATTAGATGTATTCACAATTTTGGAGCCCCATGCATCTTGCAAAGTGACAATGGCCGTGAATCCGCGAATAAAATTATTCAAGAAGTCTGCGGAATAGGCTTAAGATTGTTCATGGGAAACCATGGCAAAGTCAATCACAAGGCTCGGTTTAAAGAGCAAAACCAAGACATTGAAAATGTTATCCACATGGCTTGAAACAAAACAAAATGGTCGGAAGGGATAAAATTTAGTTTATGAAAAACACTCTGGAATAGATCAGTCCCTATGAAGCCATGTTTGGCTGTAAAGCTAAGGTAGGTTTGAAAACATACTTGCCAGAAATCACGAGGAAAGAAGATTTCGAGATGATATTAAAAGATCAAACTAATGAGGATGTTGAATGTGAGAAGACAATCTCAGAGGGAAAGCGGTATTAGGACAGAAAACGGTGACAATGTGGAAGTAGATGATACGAGTGATGACTTGTCTGTTGGAGATCCAAACAAAAACAAGAATTAGCCAAATCGAAAGGAAACATTTTTCTGAAAAATGTACGATCGACAAGGAAGATAACAAAATAAAAAAATAACTAATGTTGAATTAGAAAATAATCAGAAAAGTAAAGAAAGCACTTTTGCACTCAATGAAATCACAGAAAAAATTCAAGAATCTCGAAACTCTGCTAAGCAGTCCCTTAACAAGCTGAAAAAAATAAAGGCTTTCAATGACTAAGTTTCCAATTGCAAATTGTAGGAGAAAATGTTCGGATAAGAATTCCAGAAGTAGACAGGGCTAAGACCGATAACCGGAATATTATAGCTGTTATAATTTCTATTGAGAATGAAAACCTATATAAATTAGGTACAAAATATGGTATTTTAAACCAACTCTATTAGGAACAAATTTACCGTTTGTAAGGAAACTTATTTCAGTTAATGAAGTTCCTGTCTAAGAGAATGTGCCCGCAAGAATTCTAATTTAGGTGGTCAAGGTTTCCAATATTGCAATTGCACAGCCCATTGCAACTCAAATCGCTGCAAATGTAAAAAGTCAGAAATTCTTATAATTCCAAGTGCCACAGAGGTCTTTCCTGTAAAAATAAGTAATTTGTTTTTTACCGGACAAAAATAATCATATTTTTCTTTCTCTATTAAATAAAATATTTTTTATAAAACATGTTTTTATTACATTTACCAGACTCTTCTAGGAATTATTCACTTTAACCGGATTTCTCACTTTAACCGTAACATAAACTGTGGAACAACTTTCAGAAAAAGGTCATCTTGATGCTAAAATAGTAGCAAGTGTAGCTCTGAAATGCTAAACAGAACTAACTTCTTGGCTACTGTTGGAGGGCAGAGACTCAAATTTGCTGAGAATGCAGTTCTTATTTGGGAAAACCTGAGTGGTGAATTTGTCATGGAATTTACATTTTCTCCTGTCCTGTTTTAATGCGATGAGAAAGGCTTTGTTTTAAAAAAACTGATTCATATCTTCAATTTTCCAATTAACCCGATGGACTTATTTACATTTGATACAAGAGATAATGCGAAAGGTTTGGGGCAAGTTCATTTTATAGTTCTGAAAAGCAGTTTGGTCTTCCATGACATAAGTATACAACTAGTAGCTTTTACTACAGAGAAGGAAACGTCTTCAACTCCAGTGAATCTCAGCTCAGACTGACATAGCTTGTATTGCTATTAATGAGCAAGGAACAATGGTTGCCACTAAATCAAAAAAGGGAGCTCGTAAAAGAATAGTTACGGAGAGGATCATATCGGGCTACGCTCTACTGTAGCAACTTTAGTCATGATTCAGGGATTATGTATCCAGTAAAAAAGGCACTATACATACTTTCTTTGAAGGAAATTCCTCAGTCGTCGTTTAACATTTTCAAAAACGATACACCCCATGCCACACTCCTGAAACTGAGGAACTATTCAAAAAAATAGAAAGATTCAGATGCTGAAACAATCTTTGAAATGCTTAATGAACAACGACGCCAACTTTGGTAAACCACAACCGAAAATTTAGACTTCACCCACTCTAGCTGCAAGGCTTGGATGCATTAAATATTTCTGCATCCTATTCTAAAGAAATAGGACCGAATATGTTTATATAAGTGTCAAACAAAATAACCACCTCTCAATGCCATTCACCGAAAACTAACGGATTCAAGCAATTAAATCACTGAAAAAAGGCAGCAGGCCTGGATAGTTTATTCCTCGAGTTCATAAAAAAAACCTTGGAAGTAACGCTCGTAAGTGGCTTTCTTTTTCTGCAAAATGCTAGAAAGTGGGAACATCCCAAAAGGAGTTCCTAATGAGTAAAGTTACAGCCAACCTAAAATTTGGAAAAGAGCCCACTGATGCAAATATCTTAAGCATTCCTATAAACTATTTGCACGATTACTCTAATCGAATTTACCCATTAATGCCATAATACCAAATGAACAAGCCGGATTCAGACTCTCACAGCTGTTGCGATCAAGTACTTGCCCTTACTACACATATAGAAGCTGGTTTTAAGGAACTCAGTAGCATTCATAGATCTGTCCGCTGCATACTGTTTGGGTGAATAGAATCTTACTGAAATTTTCAACTGTCGAAGACCCTATAACATCCTAAAGCACAAATTCAAGGTACAATTTAATGATAAAATAGTCCCTTTAAAGTACTAAGGATTGGACTACCACAGGGCTGTGCTAGCTCCGCTTCTCTTTAATTTAGATATTAGTGACGTGCCACAAACCTCATCCCTAAAGTTCGCATACGATCTGGCATCAGCAACTTAGACCACACCTGAGAGGTCAACACTGCTCAGTTCTGAGCAACTATTACACCAAATCGCGTCTCTGCCCAAATCCTCTAAAACTGAAGTCTGCACATTTCACTTGAACAATCAAGCTGATAAACTGCTGAAGGTCTTATTCAAACTATGAAGCCCAACCAACCCAAAATATCCAAGTCACCTTGGATCGCTCTTTAACCTTCAGAAAATACCTGTAAAATGTCCCACAACCAGATACATATTCTCCTGAAATGGAATGCAAGGATCGCTGCTTACTTAATAAAAAATAGACAACTTATTAGATCCCACAGAGACCCGTGGCTTTGACCTGCCCAGATAATTGAGCACACTCAACCGCCTGAGAATGCCATGACAGATGTGCTACCATGATGTAGCAGTGGGGCTTGTGTCAATGGTGCTGATCAGACCAATCATTATCCAGGACAGCACACCGATATTTAAGGGCACATTGATGGACCTGTTTCAGGCTACTCCAGATGCAGTCCAATGCATTAGAGATAATCAACTTAAATTTGCTATTTCTAGTATGTATACACTCATTTTTCTGTTTGCAAAATTCCAACCCATACGAAACGTAAATTTCAAAAATGAGATTTCTGGGAAATAGTCGAGTATCAGTGGGCCTTGGCCGATTTTATCTAAACACCTAAATTGCTCAATGATTGTACTAATACGCTACTCGTGATGGAACTTGACCAAATGTTTTCGCACAACATGGCAACTGTAATAGAGAAGCCTTTCATGCTTAACGAGATTTGTGAAAACAGATTTCTTAATTTAAAATTATAACCGGAAAGCAACTGTGCATGCAAATACATGCAATAAATTTTATGTAAACTCCTAAATCGTAGCTTAATGATTGCACTAATACACTACAGATTTACAATCTTTAGCGGGTACGATTTATATTTTGACGAAAAATAGTCGTTAAATTATACTACTGTATACAGGTGAAAACTTGACTTTAAGAAGAAATTGATAGAACAATTTAAGTTTTACTTCATTTTGATAAGTCTCTTTTAGTAACTTTAGTTTGTCACTTCTGTGACAGCATCTTTAGAGCACATAGATATTTGTTCAGAAAACGTATATTCTGAATTAGATTCAAGAGGTAAATTGATGCAAAACAAGGTAAGGCAATAATTGATAGTTGTAGATATCCTGCAGGATGATTTGAATAAATTCATGTTGTGGGCAAAGAAGTTTATATAAATCTATGCAATTCAGGTTGCATACTGTGCATGCAGTAAATTGATAATGGTGGAGAGTTGAATTTCAGGATATTGAAGAAGTTAAGAAAAATAGTTGGTTTAAGTGGATGTTAACAATGACAAGTAAAAATGCATCAAGAGGATAACTTCTTCATTCTACCGCATCTTTGGTCACCTGGGTTGGTTTGTTGGAGAAAAAAGGTGGTAGGATTGAGATGAGTGACCAAACTTTCATCAGGTCCTAAATACTCCTTATGGAGCATGGTGTGGGTTACAAAGTTTGGTTGATAGCGAAAGAGTAAACTTCAGTTCTATAAAGTTGATGCAAAGGAAATTTTTCAATACGACAGAACTATGGATCATCTGTGGAAGTAATGGTTAGTAAAAGGTGTGTAGATGAATTTTTGCGTGGAGTAAGCCAGTGGAATGGATTGCTAGTCAATCTGCAGGGGGCTGGATATTCTGCCTTCCTTATGAATACCAATTATGTAAAATTGAATATCAAAGGTCTTTGCAGGATTAATATATTAAAACAATGTCGCTACTCCCTTCTGTGGTGCCTCTTATCAGAGGACTCCGTTCAACATCAAAACAAATCTGGCTTTTAACATTGGCTTTCTGCAAGATTTTTCCACTAGAGATGCAGGAACTGAGCTCGAAGTATATAACCTGTAACTTCATTTGAGCTTTGGCAATAACAGCGCTGGTGTCGTGGTACTTATTCTAGGTCCCCTTTGAGACTTCCATAACATGGAGGGATGCAAAGGGTAAAATACTCTCCATCGAGTAGGAAGTACCAATGCTGCACCACCAGGTGCAGCAACATCTACACTGCAGTGGCAGTAACACTAAGATCGACTTCTGGTCGCTTACTTGCATGTATGGCGACCATAATATCATTGAGAAACTGCGTGGGGATCTAGCCTTGGATAAAGTAGGGGGAAATCCTAACTCGGGCACTGCTGGCTACAGGCACCTCGAAGTTCACTTATGTAATCTCCAGCTGACATATCTGAGGGCTCAACCCCTGCAGTCGAGATTACAGATGGACAGGCCGAGGAGTCGGCACATGGCTCGACCGCTTTTACGGTCACCTTCCCTTGTCTCCAGAGTCGAGACCAAAAGACATTAACATCGATACTACCATCTCGGAACACAAAATGGTTGTACTTGCCATTTAGAAACAAATTGGTCTGGGATCATGGAAGTAAGACTCCCTGTTCTTGGCCAAGCTTCGAGTACGCTCCTCCTGGAGCACTGCTGGCTGGGACAGTTGGGTGCAACTGAAAAATCAAATACAAATGGGATCAAGAACGTGCCTTCCTTCAAAGATCGATAGATCTATGAACAAGCCTGCTAATCGCCTTTACAAGGAGAGTAGCAGGTTCATGGCCAACTACTTTCTTTTCAGAATATTATCTGTGACATTAATCTCGACATCGCAATGGAGAAACAAATGGAAGAAAAATAACATTAAGATCAGACTCCACCTGCTAAGAAGATAGGCAATCAGCAGCGTTCTGCAACAGGTGGTATGTCAATTTGACAGAAGCGAACCATCATTGAAGGCAAGTGTGTAAACACCTGCCATCTTGAAAGCCTTCTGGTGGTATTAAACTTAGCTCTACCAGGAGTTGAGTACCCAGGATTACTCCTGTTGGAATATCGAGTCCTACATGCACATATCCAGGCAAGGTTGGATTGACTAATAACGATGGCTGAAGTAACAGCCATCAAGCATTGCCAAAACAAATAAGTGCCTGGAGTGGACTAGGGACAGACCTTTATCCTGAAGTCTGGATTCCATTCTTCCTATTCTCTTTGCACTATTGAACATGTGCAGCAGGAATTTGCAATTCCATACAGTCTTCATCCAATGCTAAAAAGATCCAGACTATAAAACCTGTGGACCCAGTCTGTCCAACACTGATAAGATCCTCGCCTTTGTTCTGAACGACAGACTGAATTTGGGAATGAAGTATATCAACAGCACACAAGCTGTATGGTGTTCCTGGCAGATCGATAGTTCAATCTCATCCTAATAAACTTCTGTTCGAAGTATTCAAATTGTATTGCCACCTATCGATCTTAAAGGAGCGTTCGAACCACTTCAATGATTCCTTTCTGTAGATCGGCAGAAAGTTGGGGTCTGCAATGAACCTCTTTCCATCATTAGAGGCTACAACAGCTGACTCCTTATCAGTGACACCTATCGAATCTTAAGATCCGAAAGGGGGTGACAAAAGGTTGTCCCTTCAGCCCACTGCTTCTTGAGCCATTCATACAGGCAATTAACTCATGTGCTGTTAGAGGGATTCATTAACTTATCACGAATTACTTCCAAAGTAATAGCTTTCACAGATGACGTGGTCAGCAATTCCATTTGGAACTTAAACATCCTAGAGTTCCAAGTGTCAGGGCTCTGACAAAACCAAGTATAGGACCCCAAATATCCCAATGCATCTCGTTCCTGCAGAGGATCGCTTCACCATCTTCAGGGTCCCATCTCAAGCACAGCTTGTACTCTACATTCCTCACTAAAACAATTGAGTCAAGGACTGGTTACACTGACAAATGTCAGTCCTCCAGTGCCACTCAAGTCCATAGTCAACATCAGCATCATCAAGAAATCTGGCTGGATAGGAAACAAGTTCTGGGGCAATCTACACAAGTCTAATCCTTCACCTTCCAGAGAAGTTGGGGGCTTTGGCCTGTCCTGAGAAACATTGCTTTCCATCTTAATAGGACTGCAAACCAACTGTCTGCAATTGTCGGGTGCGATATTTCTTGGATTGTAAGTTTTACCCGTTTGGGATCGCAAACCAAGGTCCTAACGCAGAAACTGTCTTAAAAGAACGCAACTGGCTTTGCAAGCCAATTGAACAACTACTCGTCGGGCATTAAAACCGCCCAAATCTGGAACAGCAACATCATATCAATGTTTCTGATTTAGAGACCAATACCATCCTGTTTGGTCACCTCTCCAAACAGAGGCTTCCTGTTGCGAAAGGATCAGGCTTGGAAGAGAGCCTCTGGCCCCTTAGTTAACATCAGGAGGTTCCACTACACCAGAAATCTCTTCTGGGTGTTCTCCAGTGCCTGGACACCACATAGCACGCCTTCTACGAATACGAAGGTCCTCCATCCAAGATCATACAGAGGTTAAGCAATGTGCTCTGCATCCACTCAAATGCCTTCCTCCTACATCCCTGGCAGGAGGAAGGGATCTACTTGCCATGTGCTCCACCCTTCACCAAAAAAAAAAAACAGAAATTACTGTTATTTACAATAAATCAGATCAGATACATCTGGAAGGAAAAACAATGCTAATCCTCCCAGTCTGTGGAAAGTTTTTGTATCGGCAAGACTAGATTTAACATCTAGTGGTTTTAAACGCATATCTTGTGTAGTAAGAAATACTTGTTTTCTACTCAAACATCAGCATCTCCACTCTTAGTCAGATTTCTTGGGTATTACTTGAGTGTAATTCAGTCAAGTTTATTCCATGTCTCCCACGAAGGAGACTAAGGAAAACCCAAGCAGTGCAGGACTACTAGGCAAAACACCTGGGCACTTATCTCTGGTCCTTTCCACCTGATCTTTACTAGTAGTGAACAGTAATCTGATAGCATTGCATTGAGCTAGAAAGAGTAAAAAGATGCCTCACCCTAGGTTAAGAAAATTAACCTAGAGAATAATTTTCTACTTCGAGAAATTTGTAGGAATTTTAATATTCTTGAAGTTTCATTTGGTAGTAAGTGTAGCTAGAAGTAAAATGAAAAGCAAGATTGAAATTGATGTTAAAATTTGAAGATTTATAAGTTCTTGAAGACTGAAATCCCGAACCACGAAGTTTGAAATATAGCTGATTGTATTTGAGATCAATTCCATTTTTTGCCGTTTCGAAACAGGGCAGCTGTAGAGTAATCCATACAGAGGGATCGAGTCAGAAACTTGCCCTTTTACTCCTTGATAAGAAAAAAGGAGTATTCTCCCAGAATCAGCCTAAACCTTGTTGCATGAGGAAACTATTGTGGACAATTCAATAGCTTGTTCAACGTTAAATTCACAACTGAACAATTTGATACATAGGCTCCTGTGGAAACTAAAAACCAACTAAACCACCGGATATATGGACCACTAAAAATTCATAAACAAGCTGGGCATTGCATCCCATTGATTCACCCATATACAAATTAAACAAAGTGCCAGTATACTGTGTGAGCAGGCCAATTCGTTTTTTCTACTATACAGGAGAAAACTTAAGGTTTTCGACCACAGTTATTTGATTATGACTAATAAATTTTGTAGATGGTCTGCTGGGCAGACGAAAATCTTAATGGACAACTGGAATCCAGTATTAAGTTCAATCTTTGCAAATTCGTATAAACTGATGTTTATTCGATTGGAAAAATTAGTAAAACAGTCATTAACACTTCATTATGAGCTTTCCAGAAGAATAGAACTCAGAATAGGAATGGAATTAAAATGAGCTGTTCGCCTGTCTGCTGAAATTATACAAATACCATTCTATATTTTCCCATGTAAAACTGCTTATGCCACACAAAAGCCAAGTGTTATTCGTTTTTCTTAAAATGAATATATTACTTCTACTGCTGGTTGATATTTCTGAAATAAACTGCTCTTAGAAATACTTTCTAATCCTCTTAGCCAGAGGAAGAGCTTAGATTACTCACTGCTATTGAGTACACTCTGCCAGAAGTCACACTAAAGTGACTCAATCTGTAGTGCAGAATAAATCGAAAATTTATTATTTCATTTTCAATTAGCAGACATCCTAACACAATTACCGACATTTCTTTTACGTGCCAAGATATTTACAGCCAAATAATTTAATTTAAAAGAATTAGTTCATTTTATTATCGAAAAATGTTTGATACTATTATCTTGAAAAAACAGGATTCGAGTTATTTTTACAAGGAGCATGTGTTACATACTGCTTTTTTTGAAGAGTAGTTAGACCTATTCAGTCTGCAGATTTCAGAGAATTTATTTCATAAATCGTTCGCAAGAGAACTGTTACAAACGTAAATCACTTGGCAAAAATGCATTCATTTTAGTGAAAAATAGTAGCAAAGGTTTAGCTACCTCAATGCCACGTATCTTAACTAGAAGAAAATGTAGTTCTGCTGATGTTAGATACTTGCAGAACTAATTTTTTCTGACATGATTTCTCGATTAGTTATAAATCAACTTAGATTTTTCCCCTCTTCCATTCCTCCATGTTTTTTGGATGGATTTCTTTGTACAAGAAAAAATTCAGATATTGGAAGAAAAATTTAGTATTTTGTTTTTCATTGGGTGAATTTACGATGCTGTGTTTTGAAGTGCAAATGATTTCTGCCAATGTCTGACATACTTATAACTGACTTTTTTGCCGTTTGATAGCGACTCAGCAGGGGGTTAAATTATCAAAGGCGAAATCAAGTTCAATTCTATTGTAAAACAGAAAAATGAAATTTCATTTGAAACGTGCATATTTATTTTTAACCTACAAACAATAGGAGGTCTATAGACGTCCAGCTAAATCTGGACACGATTTAGATCACCTGTTGAAAGAACAAGGATAAGAAGTGCAATTTTGCCATCATGTCGTTTAGGTGTGATAATCTATCATGCTGAAGAGGGCACTTAATCGGATTATCTCATGATCATAGCTGCTCACTTGCCTATAACAAAAAAAGCAGTTTTGTTATAGGCTGGGGTATCCGGAGAGTTCATCGAAAAAGCAATTAATCGAATGAAGAATTCGTCGAAAATTTAATTCATAGAAAAACTATTCTACGAAAATTAGCTTTTCGAAAATGTTATGATAAAAGTGATCCGTTTAGAACAAATACTGAACCGTGCAGAGTGAGAAAGCAATGGCACTTTAATAGGGAAAAATTATCGAACAATATGGTTTCTTATTGTATTTCTTGTCCGAAAACTGTTTCATGTTTGTTCATGGGACTGATTTGCCTGTTTCCGGGAGGAAAAGCCCAGCGTACGAACTCCATTATTACTAGTAACCATATGCGACTTCAATACAACAGGTATGGGATGAATGAGTTTCAAATAGCGAATCTGATTCGCTATTTGAAATTTTACAAGAAAATTTCAAACCGTTCCAGCTTTCTGTTCAGCTATATTCGGGGCAACAAAGAAATCACTTGTCCAAATTATGGATTACAATAACGGACTTAGCGGAATTAGAAGTAGTCGGTACAAGAAGCTGTCTGCCCGGTTCAGGTTGTTCTAAATGGATCACATTTGTCATAACATTTTCGAAAATGTTATGAGCAATTCCGCTTTGGCTGGATCAATTTAATGACAGTTAAAAATTTCCGTGAATTGTTTTTTCGACGAATTTTCATGGAACCATATGCTGGTTAACTGGATTTTAGTTATATTGGATAGACTAAAATTAGTCTATTTGTACAATAAAATTTGTATGTCAACTTTTTAAATGAAGTCCAGACTAAATCTTCGTTTACATGACTAATAAAGTTGTAAAGTACCAGTTTTTGAATTTTTGCTGAATGAGCTATTTGTTGAGAATTTAAAATGTGCAGCATCAGTTCAGGTTTATCAAGAAACACTTATTTTGATGCAATGTATTTCAAAACGCATTGCACTGGATACAGGTTATCTTGATTGTGACATGGAGACAAGCCCATTGCTTGCCAAAAACGAACAGTTGCTGGAATAGATCATTTGAGTGAAGTAAAGTCCAATTACTGGAATAGTGATTTTCAGTAGAAAATCACGTTCCACCTTTTAGAAGGTGGAAAGTAATTTCATTCTCCGTGACTGAGAATTATAGCAACTATAACGTCAGAAACTAGTTCGTTTCATTTCTGAAAATTCCAATTTCCAACCCATGCTCTAACTTAATTTCAGTAAACTTTAGTGATGGAGTTTTAGGAAGTACTTTGAGATCGTTTCTCATCAAGCCGAGTGTTTCAACAGGGCTGCACTTGAAACACTGCATGAGGTTCAATTGTACATAATATTTATATGTGTTATTTATGCAACTACTTGTATATTGTTCTTGAGTACCAGTATAACTTAAAAAAGGTGTAAGCACCCGTGATAAAGAAGCAGGCATACATTTTGATCCTACATATTTCAAAGGCATTGCATTACTAACATGTTGCACTGTGAACAGATGACTAACGTGGAGACAAGTCCGTTGGCTTCAAGAAAAAAGGGAGAATAGTGGAACAGATCCTTTGAGTAGATGAATTCCTAAACGTTAAATAAAAAGAAACCTATGCTCCAGGTTAAAAAAGTAGTCAGCCAAAGTTCAGTGACAAGTCCCTCTTCAGAACAATTATCCCATCAGCACAACCATCCAAAGAACACATCAGGTATGAATATGCCAGCGAGATGCTGCAAAAGAAATGCAAGTGACTGAAAATCACAACCACAAGATTTATTTAAAGTATCAAACTTCAAAAATGTAAATCCAAAACAAGAACATCCGAATATAAGAATGTAGACAGAAAATAAGACTCCGCTTGAAGTGTTTTTTTCCCCACAAGAAGCGCTTAAAGGTAGAAACAGTAATCACCACTGAAATCCTGTTAAGCTCTTTATGAAAATTGGAAACTGTATGCTCCCTTACTACAAATAGAATCATTGATCCTTAAAGCAATGGATTAGGCTCAATGTCTTAACGCTCCACCTTTTGCATCTCCCTCCATGTAAGATGGTCTGTTCGCCATCTAGACCTGAAAGTTTAGCTTAGGTTTCCGTTCTTGTATCTTATGGATAATGGAGTAAGCCAAAATTACCACGCTACGAGTTTTTGAACAAGTGTTGGATTGAGTACTGGTATCAGTACTCAATCCAACACAGGTGAATCCATGATAGATGATATACTAGAGTTGCATTGGTTTATACAAATTGTGATCTGCATAACACCCTGAAGACTAACTTGCTGCTGGAACTTCGACTATGGTATCCATCATGTCCTCTTAATAGAGGATCAACTGTTGCAATAATTCTGATCTTAAAGTACGGGAAGCCTGAAAGTGTCCAAAACTTATGGACAGCTCATGCATTAGGCAGGCTAGGCAGTTGGCACAAGGCGCGACCTGGCATGCTCCCATGTTCACAAAAGGGAAGATCTGATCACTTTCTATCCTGAGAAGGATTTAGTCACTCGAAGGGAGGAACCTTACGATTTCGTGCCTTTACTCAAGTTAATCTTCCTGAGCACTGTCTAAACGTTAGTGGATCAAAGAACTTGATTCACAATCAAGCATGAAGGAATAAATGACATTCTAAAAATCACTGCAACGAAAAGTATCGCCAAGGAAGGCAGCTAGAATGAGACATTCTACGTCCTTTAAGCCTTCTGCAAGGAATATGAAGAGCTATACCAGGACGATTGCACCTCCCAAGATTGCTTTGAACCCTTCATGTTTACATAAAATCAGGGCCAGATCACTTTGGTAGATCTTATAAGATGTGGACATACGGATTCGAAACATTTCAATCGTGAAGTATAGTATCCTAGTCACGGCGCCAATATCTTCTCGTCTGAGAAAAGAAGATAGTGTAGAAAACCATACCATTTCTGAAATCAATTGAATTCTGATCCAAAAATCAACCGCCTAAACATTGAAGACCATCGCTCGTATCAATCGGCTCCAGTTGGGGATAAGATCCTAGTGCACTGGAGTATGACATTCTTAGAGCCGATCAAGAAGGTTTACTGTCGATTTTGGCTTTGTTTCAATATCTAAATGGCATTGCTTTTGATGTTTAAACTGAGCAGCCAGTATTGATTACCGATGAGGTAACTCAGCCAGAGCGCTAGAAATTGGAATGAGGAAGAATAAATTTTGCACACTAATTAAGACCCATTGGAATGGAGAAAATTTAGGTGATAAACGATTGTTTATCATTTTTGAAATGATAAGTATAAATATTGACGCGTTTGCGTCTTGCTGTCATAACCGACTAGTTCGTCTTGTGCACAGGGCAAGCTATCTACACAACTTTCTTAGATGCACTTCTCGACTTCGCGTAGCTGTCAGTTTTAAAACTTCCAGCTTAATTTTGTTTATTACACGCTTTTACTGATAGTATTGTAAGAACAGAACGTGCTATTAGTAATCAGGAATTGTAGGAATGTAATGTTGGAGAAACTGTTGCTGGTGAAGCCGATATCAATTTTAAGCCCTTTGGAAACGTATAATGCAGACGCACAGCAATCCCTTTGTTTAGTCCAAGAAATTTTGTAATTAAAATTTTAATCGGTAATTAAAATTTTCCCTTACAGAAAAATTGGTTCTTTTGAACCGAAAATGTAAGGCGTGCATTTGACTGCGACCAGATTGAGACCACTCGACTTCTGGTCATGTCAGGAGATTCCATCCTGATAGGGTAATCAATGCGTTGTGGGCTGCGTTTGTTATACGTCGGAAAATTAGCTTTAAGAACATTTAATTTGTACAGTCTGCGAATTTTATGCATTAAGCACATGATTTCGCGTGTTGACGACGAAATCTTGCACAGCCTTATTCCTTTCTCCCTTCAAGATGAATTTACTTTTGAGAATCTGCCAGCGATTGCTCTCGCATCTGCGGCCGCATTTATAGGAAAAATGTGTAGAGTATGGGACCCAGTTATCAGCCTGGGTCTAGTTCGTAGGAAGAATTCAGTCTTTCAGTGCAGGATGTACTCAAAAGCTGCAGCTTTTCAGTACAGGCTGTCACATTCCTCCCAGGAAAATAATCGAGATCATTATATGCTCAGCCTACTACCACAGTTTAGAGAGGGAACTGGTTCTACAGGAACTCTGGAATTTCCTGGGTAGTTCAGTTGACACCAAGATACTTGAGCTTCCAGGGAAGCAGGAGAACTGTCCTCCCAGTCTAAACGCTACTTTCAATCTGAATAGGATACTGCAGCTCATCTTATGTATTACTTGTTTCAAGCTTTTTGGAATTACTACTTAAGGATCTGAAGCAGAAATTGCCCAAGGAAACTGTTTATATGTAGACATGTGCAAGAGTGGTATGACATTGCATACAGACGTCACAGATCTAAGGACCAACATCCTGTTTTGGCACCTAGAAAAACTAGGTGACTACCCGTGAAGAGAGGACCTGGCATGGAATATAGCAGAATGTAGCTAGCTTTCCAGTCAATTAACATTTGGCGGTTTTCTGCAACATCAGAAACCCATTTTCGAGTTTTCCCTGAGTGGAAAATGTGGAGCACGCCTTCTACGAGTGTCCAGTCTCCCATAACATCTGGAGGCCGGGTGATTTTCACATTCCACTAATACATGTGGGTAGTCTCGTTTCCACTAAGCAGAAGTTAGTTTGTCAATGAGATGAAGTTCCACATCTGGAAGATGAGGAAAATACATGCTACCACTAATCCTCCCAGCTGGACAAATATTTATGGATTTCAGTTTTTTTTTTGCTGTTCTACATACTTCCTAACAGGAAGAGGGACCAAGTTCAACCTGATGCTCTCCACCCATCCTGTGCACCTTAAGGAACTGAGCCTTCAAAATTCACTACTGTTATATGCATCAGGATGACAGGTATAAGATCGTTGGCTCGTTAGGTTCTAGTTCACTCGGATGCGAACTTTGGTAGTAAAGGCCAATTCTAGATGGTCAGACCATGGTCATCTGGCAGACCAGTTAGTGAAGTACATTTGAGGGCCTTCTCTCCACTATTACCTTTTCTATTCCCATCATCTGTCCCTCTTTCTGAACGTTCTAGTGACAATCGCTTTTGATTTAAATAGGTCGATTCTTTTACTCATGCGATGTTAGCGACTTTGTTGACGTATAATCCGCGCAAGACAGATGGGTCACTATTGCCAAAGAGTAAGAACCCTAGTCTTCAAGGGGAACCTTAAGGGTCCTACCTCGAGTAGACCAACGGACGTACCAGCGCTCAGTGGGTAAGTGGTGGCCGACCACACGCCATTGCTGAGAGGGTTCGATGTAAAACGAAGCTCGTACAGACGAATCGCACTGTATACCCTGAACTATGAGTTCAACCTTAATCGTGACCACTGTTGACAACTCGGAAATTATCTCGCCTGGTGGGACCAGAAATACTTATGCAGAGTGCTCCACTCATGTCTACACCTACGGAAGGTAGCTGGCCGAATGAACTGGCGTGACGGAGAATGTCGCTTGCCTTTTTTGCGGAATGCTAGAGATCACGTTGACCTGACTGGCCTTCTAACGGGAAGCCTCATCGAGCAAGGGAGCGTTGATTATATGTGCGTGCGTGTGGCATCGTGCCAGAGGAAACGTCAGGGATAAATCGCTAGGGTGCGGCCGGTTCGTGATCGAAGCCACTAATGCAAGGTTGTCTGTAAGACTGTGGGCGAAAAATTCTACCTGCTGGAATGGATTTAGCCGCTGTTGGTGCGTTATCGGAGAATGCCGTTTCGATATTGTGGGTGACGAGCCTGAGTAAACAGGAAGTAACTCTACCACAGACATCGTCAGGATCATTAAAAAAGGTACATCTCTTAAAGCTCAGATTGAAACGTCCCTTGTAAAGGGTGTGGAGATAAATCAGGGGTTCATCATGGAGTCATTACCTGTGAAGGGTTTCTTCAGGCAAAGTCTTGCCGGCGTGGTGAATTACCCAAGGCAACGGAACTGTATGGTAGACTGAGTAAACAGAACTGGTGTCAGTATTGCCGTCTGCAGAAATTTTTATCCTCAAGAATGTCTAGGGATGCTGTACGATTAGGTCGCATGTCCAAGAAGCAGCGTGAAAAAGTAGATAAAATTAGTTAAGCCCAACAGTGCCGTCCACAGCAGGAGCGACCGCCTCCTACAGGAACGCAGACCACAGAGACCTCACGGGACAGTTCTGTCTTAGACCAGCCGTCCTCTTCTAGCCACTCCACATCTTATCCCAATGGCAGGCATCTCTACGATAGTGATCTCAGTAGTTGTGTCGAATGGTTTCATGTATACTCCTCAAACAGTAACTCTAGATACGACTGCTTCAAGGTTTGTATATAATTCTGGATTTTATCAACGATCCCTTGAACGTGTATTGGAAAATCCCAGTATCATTATACCATCTACACCAGTTGTCACATCTAGATTTATTAAAAGATGCTCACATCCAGACATGTTTATACACTCCTCAGTAAAAGCCAGATGTTGCACAATTGTTTCACATGAAAAATATGGCTTCTGAAAACTTGGTCGACTGTGCACAAACTACATTAAGCAGATAGTTTGCCAAATTATTGGCTCGCTTCTTGAAGTTAAAGATGACCAAATTTTTCTTGAAGGCAGGAAGCTTTGAAGTTAGTATCATTCGTATGAGCATGAATTAGAGTCAAGAACAGTACTATATGGTGAAAGTTATCTACCAGCACATTTCTTTGACGCGAGGAGACAGTCAAGATTAGTGAAATGGACATTTGATCTTGCTCGAGGATCAGCAGAAATGAATCTGTCAGACAGCAATTGCCCTGTATTCAGCTTGTGTTAGTAGCTTCAGATCGGCCTGGATTAAGAATTACAGAAATTCAACTTCCCAGCCAAACAATACAAAAATCGCTAAGGGCAGAACTAAAATGCACATATGAACTTCCGTATAAAGGACATTACTTTGATGCAAAGGAAAAGACTGCATATTTAAGGGAAGGGAGTCTCCTATATTTAGAGATATTAACAAGACTTCGACGTACATTTCATTTAAATTTCTTGCTTTTCATAAAGCAAAGTTCTATTGATGCCTGATCATCAGGATCCACCAATACTCGTTGTGCATAGCAGAGTGGGAGACTTTCAAATGTTCCTGAGCCTGAAGCAAGGAAGTACTAACCCATCGTATTTATGCTGACAACTGATGCAAGAAACTTCTCAAAACCCTCACTGTTTTTGTAGTTTTATTCCTATACAGTATTCACGGGTGAGTGGGTCATCGAAAGGACTGATGGCCACTATTGAAAACCTTTTACATTCTGTCAGCAATGTACAGTGTGATAAACTGCTTAAGCCATAATAGAAGATATTTTAGAGCATACTTAAAAAAATTATGAAAACTTAATGGTTCATGTTTAGTAAGCCGTGTACAGCCGTTTTAAAACTTTCAGCACAATGGCAGAATTGCACAAGTTTTCCATGATTATGGAAATGCCAGACCATGTGTCTGATGATCTTGGAGTTGTATGGACCTCACTGGAGGATGAGGAGCTGAAACCCTGGGGCCATTGCTTTGTGCCATATCGGCTGATGATTTGGGGTGGCTTCATATTACATGGGTCCCTTAGTGTTTGAATAGGTCCTTAAATGCCAAGGGCTATCAGAATGTACTTGTTGCTTATCTACTCTTTCATGGCCTTTGCACATACTACAGCCGATGATCTGTTTCAGCATGAAAAATGCGCCACCCGAATGGGCCGCAACCACCGACATGGCTCGAAGTACTCAACTATTTAAATGAGTGCAAGGTTTTAAAATCAGATTAAAATTAAAATAATCTGAGGATTCGTATAGCAAGATATTCATGTATCTCGGACCAAAAGATCCAGTTAAACAATGCTGCAATAAGCATGGCTGAAATTGCCTCCAACCCTGTCATGTGGAGTATAAACGTGCAGGCCGTTATTTGCACTAGATGACCGACATGCTATTAGGTATTTTATGTTGTCAGTGTGTACAAAGACTGGTTTAATTTATTAAATTAGTTCTACTCTTCTTTCATAAAAGTAGCAACGAAATAATTCAGTGAGTCAACTGACTAAATGATCCCTCCCTTCAATAGATAATCGAAATTAGACTGAAGTTAAAGCTAATTAACAGTTCATTCAGATATGAATGAGCAAATCTGACAATTTCAGAGTTCTTTTGAGTGAATAAGCATATTAGTTTTGAAAATAGTCCCATGTTTCAATTATGAAATTTTCTAAATTACGCAATGAAGAATCGCAATCTGCAGGTCATAAACATACAAGTTGTCCAATTATGTGAAATGAGACTATTAGAATATTCTGGAAAAAAGTTGTACATGTACTCAGATTAGCCCAATGGATCTAAGCAGTCGTGGTTACCTTCTAATTGGAAATTTTTTTAATTCATCGTGTATTACTGCCCAACCAGTCAGCCCAGGAAAATTTAAAACGTGGCATACTACGACCATCTGTATTGATGTTGTCCAAGATCAACT